>NC_081165.1:26689853-26852353 GCF_012432095.1 Onychostoma macrolepis | reverse complement strand
CGTCTCAGAGGGAGGATGGATATCCACCCCTCGTTCTGCCCCGCTGCCCTGCAGCTCATTAGTGAAATGCTGTCACTTCACCTAAAGCGCGTCCGCTGAGGATAAGCTGCTGATTGAGCCGTCTCTCTAAGCATGATGGGATAGCCAATCCTCCAGAGACGCGGGCCACTCGACCCCTGCTCTCAAGCTCATCCATTTTATCACACAGCAGCTTTCTCCAGATTAGAAATAATGGATTGTATGTATATTTAGAAATCAAAAATATTTTGAAAAGTCATGCATGTATAAAATAATTTATATATATATATATATATATATATATATATATATATATATATGTGTGTATGTGTGTGTGTGTGTGTGTGTGTGTAAAAAATACAATTTTCTAAATAATATATATATATTTATTTGTTTATTTTTATATAGAAAATACATCCTAACAAATCCCCCCCACTCACTATAGTACGTTACTGGTAGATGTTTTATTTAAATGTGTATGTTTTTCAGTTAATCCAAATTTATGATTAATTTTAATGTATTTTGTAAGATTTATTTTAATACACGCTGCTATACATTTAATAATGTACATAATGCACATTTTAATTATATATTTATTTAGTTATTTTTATAATCATTATTACTATTCTAAATTCTAAATTAACATTTATTTTAATAGACATTAATATGCATTTATTTTAAAACACATTATTATAAAAAAAAAATTTTTGTATTTTTTCTTCTTCTTATTACTACTACAGTTTTCCTGTTGTGTATTTTACAAAATATTTATTTCTAAATATGATATAAATATACTGTATACAACATAGCATATCTACTATATTCTACATGCAGTGTTAGAGCAGCTTTCTCCAGACATGCAGAGCAGCCACACCTCAGTTCAGAGTCTCCTCATAAACATCACCCGAAGCACAACGCTGTTTTACAACCCGGTTACTCATTTACCCATTTCTACATGACCTAAAAGCATAAGAGCTCCAGGAAACTTCATGCATATCCCTGCGTGCAAAGTATTATTTTAAAGAGTTCTGAAGAGCTGTGGTCACTCTGGTCTTCTTCAATCGGCCTTAATGTAAAAAATAGGACGTTTAATATATCATGTCAGTTGACACATAGCTTTTCCTGTGAGACCTTCTTTCCTTCCCAAATGTGTCAGAAAGAAAAATAGCCGCTGAACCTGTCTGCAGGAGCGATGGGAACAAAAGCCACTGCATCATTAACTCAGTCTGACGGCTCCAGTTACTCCTTTCTGCATGCAATGGATATCGCTGTTAACCCTTACCACGCTCAGATACAGATGCATTATGAAATGAGCATGCATGCACGTTATAAAGCAGTATAATCCATGCACACATGTTCTGATCTCTGCGCAGCCCAAGCCGACGAAGGGCCGCATGCGAATCCACTGCCTGGAGAACGTGGACAAGGCCCTGCAGTTCCTCAAGGAGCAGCGCGTGCATCTGGAGAACATGGGGTCACATGATATCGTGGACGGAAACCACCGACTCACGCTCGGACTCATCTGGACCATCATCCTCCGCTTCCAGGTACAGCATCTTCTGGATGCTACCGAGCCCACAAATGTGATCATAAGCATGTGAGCGACATCCAGCCTAAAATTTCAAAGGCAGCTGCATATTTTCATATATAAAGACAGTTTATACTGTGAAAAATTGATATTGTAAATACATATAACTTATGTTATATGTACTATTACTTTATAACAACTTTTCCCCTCTACTAACTGTACTACTGTAGGATGTGTTATTTATTTATATTTATCATTATTTTTTATTTCAGTTTTTAAAATTAATTTTATTCATTTGGTTTCTATTACTTTACAATTTGACGCTTTTTTCTACTCAATATAAGGCTGTACTGAAAGTAAAAAGTATTGAAAGTACTGTATTATTCATTTATATTTATGTTTATGTAACCAACTTTTTATTTTTAATCAAAATGTTTTTATTTATTTTCATTTGAGTACTGTTAGATGTATTATTTCTATATTTATTTAAATGATTGTTTTATAATTTAAAAAATTATTATAACTATAAATATTCAGTTTCTATTCAGTTTACTTGACATTATAACACTTTCATACTCACTATAGTACTGTACTGTTATTTTTTTTATTCAAATATGTATTTATTTAAAGCCATTTTTATTCATTTTAATCCAATTATTTCTTTTTTTACATCGAAAATATTTAGTTTCTATAATTTTTTCCTGCTCACTATAGTACTGTACTGTTAGATGTATTATTTATTTACATTTATATATTTATTTAAGCCAAATTTGAATTAATTAATTTTTTTTTTTTTAAATCCCGTTATTATTGTTGTTGTTTGAAAGCCTCTGCCCTAATAGCATCACATTCCCATCACGTTATGGTCAATGAAATGCACAGAAAGTCCATCATGTTGTGTTCTGGTGTGTGTAACAGATTCAAGACATCAGCGTAGAGACAGAAGACAATAAAGAGAAACGCTCAGCCAAGGACGCGCTGCTCCTGTGGTGCCAGATGAAGACCGCAGGGTGGGTAGACGTCCAGAATAAAGACACAAACGTGCTCGAGTCCTTGATATCTGACAGCTCTGGTTTGTGTTTCACAGCTATCCCAACGTCAACATCCACAACTTCACCACCAGCTGGCGCGATGGAATGGCTTTCAACGCCCTCATTCACAAACACAGGTAACAGCTCCACTTCACCTGCATCAAAACTTCTGCTTTGCAAACTTGATATCCTTCATTCTCAATGCTTTCAATCTTTCCAGGCCAGACCTGATTGATTTCGACAAACTGAAGAAGTCCAACGCTCACTACAACCTGCAGAACGCCTTCAACCTGGCGGAGCAGCACCTGGGGCTCACCAAACTCCTGGACCCAGAAGGTAAGAGCCGTCCTGCTCTCTCAGCTTCTGCATCATCGTAACTCCTCATGAAATATGACAACACACTGTCTTTTCTGCAGATATCAGCGTAGACCATCCCGATGAGAAGTCTGTCATCACTTATGTCGTCACATACTACCATTATTTCTCCAAGATGAAGGCGCTGAAGGTGGAGGGCAAACGTATCGGAAAGGTCTGAGTCTGCAAAACACCTGCAGGACTAGAAAGTTCTCTGTTTTCTATGAAAGAGCATTTTAGAGACTGATTATTTCAGCGCTGTGAGTGCTATTTATTTATCAGTTATGTAAGATTGTAAGTTTAAATGTAAATTCAAATATTACTATTAAAAGAAAATAAATCATTTATCATAAATCTAAAAATACATCAATAAGTAAATTAATTCCTATTTAAATGTAACTTAGTAATGGTGTCATCTAAATATTTACATAATTTCAGTTGGTCTTCTGAGTTGAATCTATTTATTGACTTCTTATTTCAGTCTTATGTGTCCTTATTTATTTATTTATTAATCAGTTTTATAAGAAATGTAAGTTTAAATATTCCTATTCCTAAATAAATAAATACATTTTATTTAATTAAATTAATACATTTAATTTTAAATAAAAATTTAAACAAATATCTTAATATTTACATACTGGAATTGCAATTGGTCTTAAATCTTAAAATCTTAAACCTGTTTATTGGCTTATGCATGCTATTTTTTTATCAATTTTGTAAGAAATGTAGATTATAAGTTTAAATGTAAGTTCAAATATTACTATTAAAATAAAATAATTTTTAAATGACATAAAATTTTTAAAAAGTACAAAAACAATTTAATGCATCAATAAGTAAATTAATTCATTCTTATTTGAAATGTAACTTTTGGTAAGTCATCTTAATATTTATATACTTAATTGTAATTTTTTTCTACCTTTGATTTCTTTATTATAGATTATTTCAGTCTTGCATGTGCTAGATATATACATTTTATTTAATAGGAATATTTTATTTATTTAACAAAACATTTTATTTACAATATTTATTTAAATATTCCAATTAAAAAAATAAAATGTTTTGAAATAAATTCATTATGAATGATAATTATAAATAAATCTGGTTTAGGCTTCGTTGCATGTTTTTAACCATTTTTATACCATGTTATGTGGTGATTCTTGTGCACAGTCAATATAAGATGCTGTAAATGACTCTGATGTGGCACAAATTACTGAAAGCTTGATCGTTAACTGCTGTTTAGCTGCCTTGCAACCTGTGTTTCCTTCAGCAAATGCAAACCTAATTGACATTCAAATCTGTTGGCCTTCACTAGGTGCTCGACAACGCCCTCGAGACCGAGAAGATGATCGAGAAATATGAATCTCTGGCGTCTGATCTGCTGGAGTGGATCGAGCAAACCATCATTATCCTCAACAACCGCAAGTTTGCAAACTCTCTGGTCGGAGTCCAGCAGCAGCTTCAGGCCTTCAACACTTACCGGACAGTAGAGAAACCGCCCAAGTGAGTGTCTGCCGGAGACACACAACACATTATAATACTCCTGAAATAACTGAATTCCACTTTCAACTCTTTCTCCACAGATTCACTGAGAAGGGCAACCTGGAAGTGCTTCTCTTCACTATCCAGAGCAAGATGAGGGCCAATAACCAGAAAGTGTACATGCCACGAGAGGGCAAACTCATCTCAGACATCAACAAGGTGACAATTACCTCGTTTTCTCCACGGTAGATTTTAATTGAGTAGGATTCATTATTTATCCACTTAAAAATAAATTTGCTTCCTTTGACGCGTATTGTAAGTGCAACACTATGCTACAGCCACAGTATTTAATTTAATTTTTACATTTAACAAAGTAATTACACTCTTTTATATTTATACATTTACTTCATTTATTCATGAGTTTATTTACAAAAAAAAGTTTATTTACATTTTATTATTTATTGTAAATTTATTTATTAGCTGCAAGTTATGTTTGAACTGGCTAGGATTCATTATTTATTTGCGTACAAATAAATACTGTGGTATTACCTTGGTATTTTGTGTATTTTGTGAGGGTAAAAATATAGTACAATCACAGTATTTTTAGGAATTAGATGGATTTTTGGATTAGATATTTTTTTTTATATATTATAAATAATATTATAAATATATATGTATATATGTGTGTGTGTTTATATATATATATATATTGAAGTTTATTTGCAAAAAATTTATTTTCAAAAACATGTTTTTATATTAGTTATTATTTAACCTAGTCAAAATAACCCAACTGCAGTTTAATTAAGATTAATTGGAATGCATAATGAAAAACATGATTTCTGAGAATTGTATCTGTTATATACAATATCTGTTTTTGCAAATGAACTCTTCATATATATATATATATATATATATATATATATACACACACACATACACATACATACAAACACACAATTTATTTATAATATACATTTTTAAAAAGCCCAGTTTATGTTCTTTTTATAACTTAATTATTATTTTTATTTCTATGTTATTATTTATTGTGAATGTATTTATTAGATTAGTATTGTCGCATCAGTTTTCTCCAGGTGTTTTGTAGTTTTGTCAGTGAAATGTGTTGGATGTGAAGCTGAAGCTGTGGTGTTGTGGCAGGCGTGGGAGCGTCTGGAGAAGGCTGAGCACGAGCGTGAGCTGGCGCTGAGGACCGAGCTGATTCGACAGGAGAAGCTGGAGCAGCTCGCCAGACGCTTCGACCGCAAGGCCGCCATGAGAGAGACCTGGCTGAGCGAGAACCAGCGCCTCGTTTCCCAGGTTCACTTCACTGCGTTTGCCGTATAAACAAACACACATGCACTGCATTGTGTAATACATCTCAGTTATGGTTTTATGCTATTTTCTGACCCCTGGTGGTCAAAGATTCAAATGACACAAAACACATTTGCTTGTGCACTATTTTATAGTATATACTTTCACAGTTCCCTTACAGTATATTTAAAAATATATTAAAATATGAGTAAATATATATTTATTAATATTTATTATTGAAATATTGTTATATTTAAAAAAAAATATATGAACATGTTTTTGTACTTGTAATAAAAATATATTGAAAAAAATATATATTATTTTAAATAATATTTAAATAATAAATATTAAATATAAAAAAATATATTTAAGACATTTTCCATCTCTGAAAATCTCATAAAATTCAATGAATTCACACACACATAAAAAACAAAACAAATATATGACCCTGGACCACAAAACCAGTCATAAGTGTCAATTTTTCAAATTTGAGATTTATGCATCATCTGAAATCTGAATAAATAAGCTTTCCATTGATGTATGGTTTGTTAGGATCGGACAATATTTGGCTGAGATACAACTATTTGAAAATCTGGAATCTGAGGGTGCAAAAAAATCTAAATATTGAGAAAATCTCCTTTAAAGTTGTCCAAATAAAGTTCTTAGCAATGCATATTACTAATCAAAAATGAAGTTTTGATATATTTACGGTTGGAAAAGTACAAAATATCTTCATGGAACATGATCTTTACTTAATATCCTAATGATTTTTGACATAAAAGAAAAATGGATAATTTTGACCCATACAATGTATTTTTGGCTATTTCTACAAATATACCTCAGCGACTTAAGACTGGTTTTGTGCTGCAGGGTCAAATATACAGAAATTAATTGCAGGTCATACGAGGTTATTGTAAACTAGTAAAACAGTCATTTCTTTCTCATGTTTATTTTCTTAACATTCCCATTTCTTTTCTGCAGGACAATTTCGGATTCGACCTCCAGGCGGTCGAGGCAGCTACCAAAAAACACGAAGCCATCGAGACGGACATCGCGGCGTATGAGGAGCGCGTGCTGGCGGTGGTGGCCGTGGCCAGAGAGCTGGAGACGGAGAACTACCACGACATCAAGCGCATCGCCGCGCGCAAAGACAACGTGCTGCGTCTGTGGGAGTATCTGCTGGAGCTGCTCAAAGCACGCAGACAGCGGCTGGAGATGAACCTCGGCCTGCAGCGCGTCTTCCAGGAGATGCTCTACATCATGGACTGGATGGACGAGATGAAGGTGAGTGAGGAAGACGAGGATGGAGGAAGGAGAGGGAGCTGGTTGGGTTAAAAGCCAGAGGTTCAGATGAAAGCTAGAGAGATGCACAGAGAAATTAACTTTAAAAATAGATTCTAGCAATAGAAGTAGTTAAAAAATTTCCAGCTACATTTTTAATATATTTGAAGATATTATGATTGTGTTTTGGCTCTATATGTTTTGGGTCCTATAGATGCAGTTCTGTATTTGGAAAAATAATCATCATAATTTTGAAACTCATTTATTATTTTCCCTCAATATAAATAATTTTTATAAAAGGTTGCTCGACCTATTAAAAGCTTTTTGTTGTGTACATTTGTCATTTTTATTTTTAAATTTTTTCTTTATTTCTTTCTTTTATTTAGTTTACATACTAAAATAACTAAAACTGAAATAAAAATTAACGAGAACTATATGTGACCCTGGAGCACAAAACCAGTCTTAAGTCGCTGGGGTATATTTGTAGCAATAGCCAAAAATACATTTTATGGGTCAAAATTATCCACTTTTATTTTATGCCAAAAATCATTAGGATATTAAGTAAAGATCATGTTCCATGAAGATATTTTGTAAATTTCTTACCGTAAATATATAAAAACTTAATTTTTGATTAGTAATATGCATTGCTAAGAACTTCATTTGGACAACTTTAAAGGAGATTTTCTCAATATTTAGATTTTTTTGCATTTAGATTTAAATTGACACTTAAGACTGGTTTTGTGGTCCAGAGTCACATATAGACATAAAAAAACTAAGAAAATATACAAAAACACACAACACAATTACTAAAATTTAAACTAAAAATTACAATGAAAACAGAAAGCATAAGAATAAAAACTAATTCAGAATATTAATAAATACTATCTAGTATCTCAATTATACTAAAATAACACCAACAAACTCTCAAATTTGTATTTTTATTTTTTAAATGCTCCTCTGACCTATTAAAATCCCAGTAGACCCATATTACTGAAGCTTTAACCCATTTGATTGCATATTTCATTATGTTTAGAATATAACACGATGGTTATGCTTTTTTTATGTTACATTTATTAATTTAGCAGATGCTTTTATCCAAAGCGACTTACAAATGAGGAACATGACAATCAATGTATCATTAGAGCCGACAGAATTTGCGTCACACGGTGCCAAGCTTCAGTATAAGCTGAATTAGTACATTATGCCAATCTAAACGATGTAGTTGTAAGTTTGATGTCCTGATATGGTCTCCTGTCCTCCGCAGATGCTGCTGCTGTCTCAGGATTACGGGAAGCATTTGCTGGGAGTGGAGGATCTGCTGCAGAAGCACGCTCTGGTGGAGGCCGACATCGGCATACAGGCCGACCGCGTCAAAGCCGTCAACTCCAACGCACAGAAGTTTGCCGTGGATGAGGAGGGTAAGAAGAGCTCCTTAGTCTTTATTCCATCACAAACTGACTCTAGTTATTTCTGGATAATATTCATAGCAAAGAATCCATTCTTTCAGAATGACATGAAAGTATAAGGTGAGGAGACCAAGTTCAGTCTATTAGGGTAGAATCAGACTAGTTTTGTCCATGAGTCCATGATTCAGTTTTACAGGTGTTTTTATCATTTTTAGAGCTGGTCCAGATTGGGCTTTGCAAGGTTCCCACGTTCATGAAGAACCTGGAAATAACAGGGAGTTTTAAAACTCTGATTTGCAGGCCAGGAAAAGTCAAGGAAATGTAATAAATTTTAACAGTCGTGGAAAAGTCATGAACATTTTTATAGTGAATATAAATTTCTCTGGTTATGCTATAAATGAAGTCCAAACCTCATTTGAAGTGCAGGACTTTTTTTATTTTTTATTTGTGTGCACACATATATAAAATATAATTGTTTAAATTTCTGTGTTCCAAGATTGGTACCTGACATCAGTATACTATTATAGCATTTATTAATATTTTAAATTAGCTTTTATTTTTTATATTTATTTATTTAGTTTGTTTATATTTTAATATTTATTATGAATTACTATGTTATTACATATACATTTATATTATTATTTATACTATTTTGCCTTTGTTATTTGCATTGTTTTTTGTTTTTTTTTTTTTTTACTGCTTCAACATAAACTTATTTTATTTCAGTTAGTTGCCAATGTCTAATTTTCTTTCAGTTTTCATATCTAATATTTATATTTTATTTCAGCTTTATTTCAATTAACAAAAACCATTTTAGTAGTATTAGTTAACAATAAAGACACTGCCTGACATACACATCCCATACAGAAATGATTTTTATTCATTATATTGTATGTAACAACCATATATGCCAACAATGCATTTTTTTTCTTTTATATATGTGATTTTATTGAAGCAACATATTATTTTGTCACATACTATATATAAATAAAAAAGACATATGATTCATAATATTTTTGTTCTTTTATATGCACCTATTTAATATCAACATGTCCAAAAATGCATTACAGTACACATACATAAACGTACATATTTGTATAGACTAGATATATATGCTAATATGTGAAATTGTTCCAATTTCGAATAACTTTCGTATATGTTTTTACTTCATATGACAATATATTTAATGTATGGAAATGTAGTATATATATATATATATATATATATATATATTAGTATCCCCAGCGAACTTTATTAAATAATTTTACTCACTAGAGTAGCCATGGAAATTGACCGGTCAAAAAGGGGAATCCTTTTTCCAACAGCATATGGAATTGTTATTCAACAAAGTCACTGTACATAATAATAGTGAGCCAGCTTGTGAAGAATAAAAACTTCAGGTCTCCATCTGTTTCCCTATTTCCTTCTCTCTCAACTCTGCACTGAAAACAAAATTGGTATAGAAACAATTTTTACCCAGAAATTACACAAAAAAGGCAAAAGAGAAAACCCTGAAGAGTATTTTCATGCAACTTACTCCAGTGGTCTGTTTTATTCACAAGTTCCAAAAAATAATTTTTACAGTGTATTTATCTAGTGTTTCTTGCTTCTTTAATGGTTTCTATCTTCTCCGATTCGATGCAGGCTACAAACCCTGTGACCCTCAGGTCATCCGTGACCGCGTGGCCCACATGGAGTTCTGCTATCAGGAGCTGACCCAGCTGGCAGCCGAGCGCCGCGCCCGTCTGGAAGAGTCCCGCCGCCTGTGGAAGTTCTTCTGGGAGATGGCGGAGGAGGAGGGCTGGATTCGCGAGAAAGAGCAGATCCTGTCCTCAGACGACTGCGGCAAGGATCTGACGGGCGCCGTGCGTCTGCTGAGTCAACACCGTGCTCTGGAAGACGAGATGAGTGGCCGCGCCGGTCACCTCCAGCACACGGTGCGTGAAGGTCAAGCCATGGCCGACGCTGGGCACTTCGGCGAAGATAAGATTCGCGAACGGATCGCCGACGTTCAAGCGCAATGGGCCGCTCTGGAAGAGCTGGCTGCGGTGAGGAAAAAACGCTTGGAAGAGGCTTGCAGCCTTCACCAGTTCCAAGCCGACGCGGACGATGTCGACGCCTGGACTTTGGACGCGCTTCGAATCGTCTCCACCGCTGACGTCGGCCACGATGAATTCTCCACTCAAGCTTTGGTCAAGAAACACAAAGATGCCTCGGCCGAGGTCGCTAGTTATCGCCCGGTCATCGACGCTCTTCATGAACAGGCCCAGTCCTTGCCTCCAGAACAGGTGCAGACTGCCAATGTCAACGAGCGGCTGGCGGGCATCGAGGAGCGCTATAAGGAGGTCTCGGAGCTCACCAGGCTGAGGAAACAGGCCCTGCAGGACGCCTTGGCGCTCTATAAGATGTTCAGCGAGGCGAACGCGTGTGAGCTCTGGATTGACGAGAAGGAGCTGTGGCTCAACAGCATGGAGATCCCAGAGAAACTGGAGGACCTGGAGGTCATTCAGCACAGGTGAGAGGTCAAGTCTGGATCTTTGTGGTCACACTTATCCCAATTAGTTGAGATTTGTGGCATGTGGCAAATTTCCCTAATATTTTGAGCCATTCATTTGCGTAATTTTTAAATGTTTGATGTTGGCTTGAGAAAACCTAGCCAGACAGTTTCGAGGTAGTTTTAGATTTGAAGTAAGCCTATCTTTAAAAACTTGAATTTCAAACCAGTTTTCATTTTGAGCTAGTTTTAGAAGCTTGAAGCAGTTTTGCGTTTGAAGCCATTTTTAAAAGTTCAAGGTTTGAGTTTTACGTTTCTCATAAAGCTTGAATTGACCGTTCGCAAAGAGCTTGATTGGCAGGCGATCTGACCAATCGTAACGATGAATCCGCCATCTTGCCTGACAAACAGATCAGACAGGAGAGTAGATTAACTTCGGTGGACTTAAATTTGAAATATGTTGTGTATTGAAGTCTTTCCTCGGTTGAAATAAAATACCATCTGATGTTCATTCATGTTTATTTCGTGCTTTAAGTAAGTATGAAAAGACGATCGGTTCACGTGCCGCTTGAACTGAGGAGCTACAGCGATCTGTCAAGACACATTAAAGAGCCACAAAACGGTATTTATTGTTTGAATTTCTTGACAAATGACAAAATTTGAAAGCTGAGACCTGGTTTCATATCAGAAGTAGCCTGCTCTGTCTTGTCTGTCAGTGTGTTGTCAGTTTCCTCTTTGCTTTGCGATGTATTTTTCACTGCATGTGTAGTGTGAGAGAGACATGGCTTGTCGGATATAGCAACGGTAACTAAGGAGGGCGGGTTTTGGTCAATTTTGGGCCAATTTTGAAGCAGTTTTAAACTTGAAGTATTTTTACCATTTTTATTTTTAAAGCAGTTTGAAGTATTTTAAAGTCTGAAATAGTTTTAAAAGGTTTCAAGTTTGAAGAAGTTTATAAAGCTTGAAGTTTGAAGTAGGTTTAAGTTTGAATTAGTTTAAAAATTCAAGGTTTAAAGGTGTTTTAAGTTTGATGTAGTTTTATAAGTTTAAAGCCGTTTTAAATTTGAAGTATTTGTAAAAACCTGAATTTTAAAGCAGTTTTAAGTTTGAATTAGTTTGAAAAATTGTAAGTTTGAAGGTGTTTGACAGTTTTAAGTTTATAGCTATTTAATGTTTAATGTACAACTTTATTGTCCACCTGAGTGGAAAATTATCTTTGGCTCACCAACACAACAAGATTAATGACAACATACAAATAGAAAAAAATCACCATAACTAGTCACGTTACACACACAACACAAAGAAAAAAAAAAAGCAGTTTTAAGCTTAAGTAGTTTTAAAACCTTGAAGCAGTTTTAAGTTTGATTTAGTTTAAGAAGCTGGAAGTTTGAAGCTGTTTTAAGTTTAAAGTAGGCTAGTTTTAAATTTGAATTAGTTAAAAAAAATTCAAGGTTTGAAAGCATTTTAAGATCGACAGTTTTAAAAGTGTAAAGCTGTTTTTAATTTGAAGTATTTTTTAAAACTTGAATTTAAAGCAGTTTTTTAAGTTAAAAGTAGTTTTAAAAGCTTAAAGCAGTTTTAAATTTTTTAAGTTTAAATATGTGCATTTTGAACCAATTTTACATTTGAAGTAGCTTAAAAAAACGTACATTTTGAAACAGTTTTAAGTTTGAATTAGTTTTAAAAATTCAAGGTTTGAAGGAGTTTTACATTTTTAATTTGAAACAGTTTTAAAAGCTTGAAGCAGTTTTGAGTTTGAAAGTTTAAATTTGTGCATTCCGAACCAATTTTAAGTTTGAAGTAGCTTAAAAAGTTTTGAAGCAGTTTTAAGTTTAAAGCATTTTTAAGTTTGTGGCAGTTTAAAAAGCTTTAAAAGGTAGTGTCAAAAGTATGAAGCAGTTTTAAGTTTAACGTAAGTTAAAAAATAAAGATTTGAAGTATGGAGCAGTTTTAAGTTTGATGTAGTTTTTAAGTCCATGCAGCCACTAGGGCAGATAAACAGATTGCTGTCCGGTTGCGTGGCTATTCTGTGTGGTTGCAAGGGCATTGCTAGGCAGTTGCTGTGGTGTTCTGGGTTCTTGCAAGATGATTATTAGGGTGTTTTGTGTTGCTGTTAGAAGGTTTCTATGTGGTTTCTAGGGTGAAGTCTGAAGGTCTGAGACGAGTTTGGTGGATGTAGCTTAAAAGCTCTAGAAATATTTGTCTAAGAAAAAAATAATGACTTAAGTTTAAGAAGTAGAATTTTGGCTTTCTCAAGCCAACATATTTAGGAGCGTTTACCGTCACAGCTGTTCATGCTGAGTCCCGCCGCTGGAGAACAGCAGCACAAATGAACGTCTGAATGGTTCACTGTGGTCGATAACAGATTGAACTCACTCTGGTGTGGCTCCATTTCTCAAGGACAAATTGGCCCTTATTGTAAAACATGATTCTTCAGGACTGCTGTTCTTGATGATTGTGTGATTTAAAAATGTTTTTATTACCCTACAGGTTTGAGAGTCTGGAGCCAGAAATGAATAACCAGGCCTCACGCGTGGCTGTTGTCAATCAGATCGCCAGGCAGCTGATACACAACGGACACCCGAGCGAGAAAGACATCAAAGCCCAACAAGACAAACTCAACACCAGGCAAGTCATAGCATTCTGTGCTGGTGACAAATTTATTTATGTGTCCTGTGTAGAAAGTACAAACATCTGCTGAAAGTACTAGCATAGCTGGTCACCAGAACATGTTGCTGGATACTGGTCATGGGATACTGGTAGGGCTGCACGATTTGGTTGAAAAATCTCATTGTGATTTGTCTGATAAAAATTATGATTGTGATTTAAAATGCTAAAATTGGCAAAAATGTATATACATAATGTGTGTGTGTGTGTGTGTGTGTGTGTGTGTGTGTGTGTGTGTATACATTTATATGTGTGTGTGTGCTGTGTGTGTATATATAGAGAGAGAGAGAGAGAGAGAGAGCATTTAAGAAAAATAATATAGTAATAATAGTTTTATTTTAAATTACTTTTTGATAATTGCACTAAGCCAGTTTACTAAATAAAAATATTAAACAAATCTAATATTTCACTGTAAAATAAAAAAAGAGTATTTAAGAGAAATAATAATAATTTTATCTTAAATTACAATACAGTTTTTATTTGGAGGGGGTTATCTTAATTTCTTTATTTTCAATCCATCTATTCATTTTGATAATTGCACTAAGCTGTATTGCAATTTCAGTATAATAAATAAAAAATATTTTTTAAATTAGAAATATTACTATTGTAATATTTCACTGTAAAATAAAAAAAATTGAGTGTTTAAGAAAAGTAATAAAATAAAAATTATTAATTATTTTATTTCTGACTGTCTTAATTTATTTTCAAAACATATTTTTGATAATATCACTGAGACATTGTAATTTTGTTTTTAAATAAATATAAATAAAAATAAATTATATGAATAAAAACAAAATAAGAAATATTAAAATTTTAATATTTTACTGTAAAATAAAAAAATTAAGTATTTAAGAAAAATATAATAATAATAATTATTATTATTATTTTATTTTAAATGACAATAGTACTAATACTTTTTGGCGGTCTTAATTTCTTCATTTAAAAAAATTGATTTAAATTATTCATGCAGCCGTATATACTTTATATAGGTGTTTGGGTTTGCCCACTGGGCTTCTTGTACAAAATATATTCAAATCAAAATGTACTCTCAAAATATAACATTTTTTATCAGTTATCTGTTTCCTGGAAGTTGACTCTATGACCTTAGGATTACAAGCTCCTTTCTCTACTCATTGAACACAACTTTACTAGCTGAACCATCCAAGATTTCCTTCAATAGAGACATTGAGCATGTCTAAACTAGCTTTTAACCATCCTGGACCAGCTGTAGGCATGTAACACGTCATAAACTACAACCTGATGCTCATCCGCAGGTGGAGTCAGTTCCGCGACCTGGTGGACCAGAAGAAAGAGTCCCTCCACTCGGCTTTGGGTGTGCAGAACTACCACCTGGACTGTAACGAGACCAAATCCTGGATCCGCGAGAAGACCAAAGTCATCGAGTCCACCCAGGAGCTGGGCAACGACCTGACGGGCGTAATGGCCCTCCAGCGCAAGCTCACCGGCATGGAGCGCGATCTGGCCGCCATCGAAGCCAAACTGGGCGACCTCCGCGGCGAGGCGGAGCGCTTGGCCGGCGAACACCCCGACCAGGCCAAAGCCATCACGGGACGGCTGGCCGAGATCACCGCCGTTTGGGAGGAGATGAAGGATACCCTACGAAACCGTGAGGCATCTCTCGGGGAAGCCAGCAAGCTGCAGCAGTTCCTCCGAGAGCTGGACGATTTCCAGTCCTGGCTTTCCCGCACACAGACGGCCATCGCGTCCGAGGACATGCCCAACACGCTGGCCGAGGCCGAGAAGCTTCTGGCCCAGCACGAAGGCATCAAGAACGAGATTAACAACTACGAAGAGGACTACCAGAAGATGAGGGACATGGGCGAGATGGTGACGCAGGGGCAAACGGACGCTCAGTACATGTTCCTGAGACAGAGGCTCCAGGCTCTGGATACTGGATGGAACGAGCTTCATAAGATGTGGGAGAACCGGCAGAACCTCCTATCGCAGTCTCACGCCTATCAGATCTTCCTCAGAGACACCAAACAAGCCGAGGCCTTCCTCAACAATCAGGTAAGTTGGTTGAACACCAGTATACTCTTGAAAATAAAGTTTTTTTTTTTTAATGGCATTGATGGTTCCATGAAGAACCTTTAACATCCAAGATTCTTTAGATTCTTTAGTTGAAAAGGGTTCTTTAGTTTATTAAAATGTTCTTCACACTAAGAAAAAAAAAGGTTCTTTTCAGAACGGTTCACTGAAACCCAAAAATGGTTCTTCTATGCCTATGGCATCACTGTAAACAAAATAAGAAATATTACTATTTTAATTAAACATTTTAAATGTTTTAAATGACAATAATCTTTTTTTTTTTTTTTTTAATTTCTTAAGTCTTAATGTTTTCATTTTCAACCATTTTAATTATGATTGCACTAAGCCATATTGCGAAATCATTTACTAAATAAAATTTCAAAAACTTTTACTAAATAAAAATTTAACAAGTTTTCTAAAAACACTTAGCCATATTGTGGTTTTGTTTTACTAAATAAAAATGTTTGAAAAATAAGACATTTTATTAATGTAATATTTCACAGCAAAATAAAAAAATAAGTATTTAAGAAAAATAATAATAAAAATAATTTGCTACGATTTTTCCTCTCTTAATTTCTTAATTTTCAAACCATCTTTTTGATCATTTCACAAAGCCGTATTGCGATTTTAGTTTACTAAATAAACATTTTATTGAGACATTGTATTGTAATATTTCACTGTAAAATAAAAAATCAAGTATATAATAATAATCGTCATCATCATTTTATTTTAAATTACAACAATACAAATATTTTTCACACTAAGACAAAATGGTTCTTTTAAGAATTGTTCACTGAAAGGTTCTTTGAGGAACCAAAAATGGTTCTCATGTTTTTTTCATAGCTATGACAACCCCCTTTTGGACCCTTTATTTTTAAGCTTCATCTGAGTGGTTTATTCTCTATCTTTCTGTAGGAGTATGTTCTGGCTCATACCGAGATGCCCACCACCCTAGAAGGAGCAGAAGCTGCCATTAAGAAACAGGAGGACTTCATGACCACCATGGACGCCAATGAGGACAAGATCAACGGAGTGGTAGAGGCTGGAAGGAGACTGACCAGTGACGGAAACATCAATGCTGACCGCATCCAGGAGAGAGCAGCCTCCATCGATGACCGGTAACAAAGCACATGCAATTAAACAAGTCAAAGTGAACAGATAAAAACAGATAAAAGAGTCGGATTGACCTTCAAGCTTTAACCTGCAGGCATAAGAAGAACCGTGAGGCAGCCGTGGAGCTGCTCATGAGGCTGAAGGACAACAGAGACCTGCAGAAGTTCCTGCAGGACTGCCAGGAGGTGAGCTGACCCTGTTATTCTACTATCAGTCAGATGCTATTATAGTTTGAATTCATATTTTGAATAAGAGTTTACTTAATATTTTAATTTTCATTTTAGTTATTCTGTTGTGGGATTTTTCTTTTTTTTTTTTCTTTTTTTTTTTTTTTTAATATGTCTATTTTTTATTATTTTAATTATTAATTTTAGTTATTTTAGTAAAGCAAGTTAAACTAAATTAAAATGAGAAATGTTGCCTTGGCAACTAGCTGAAATTGTTTTTATATATTATTTTATTATTATTTTTTTTAATGGCTTTATTTTTAGTTAATTTTAATAACCCTGATATGATCTGCATGGTATTATTGTTCTTAATCATATTTTGAATAATTTTGAAGTATATATTTTCTATTTTAATTTTAATTACAGTTTAAGTAATTTTGTGGTTTGGATTTTTTGGTAATTTATTTATTTAATTATTATTATCATCTTTTTAAATAGTTCTGTATTTTTTTTTTTTGGTTTTTAGTTAGTTTAGTACATGAAGTGAAACTAAATTAAAATGAGAAATATTGCTGAAAACTACCTGAGACTTGAAAAAAAAAACGTTTTTTCAAGTATCGAAAATGTATTTTATATAGTTTCAGATTTAGTTAGATTCATGTGCTGAAAATAAGGCAGATCCAATAGAAACACATCTCACCTTGACTGTTTTGTGTCCTCTGCTCAGCTGTCCCTGTGGATCAATGAGAAGATGCTGACAGCGCAGGACATGTCCTACGATGAAGCTCGCAACCTGCACAGCAAATGGCTCAAACACCAGGCCTTCATGGCCGAACTGCAGTCCAACAAAGAATGGCTGGACAAAATTGAGAAGGTCAGTTATCGGTACATTTCATTTAATAGCGCTCAATTTACTTCTTAAATTGTGCTGGGTTTTGTGTGTGTGTGTGTGTGCGCAATGTTACCAGTGTTTGTTTTTGCGCCATTATTGTCATATTAGACAGAATCCATAATCCTGCCTTGAAAACATTATGCATTCAGTAATTCCTTAAAATGTTGTGTGTTATAGCATTAATATTTAGACAATATGCCTCATAAGTCATAATTTAATCAGGAAGGAAATTACATTGTTGTTTTGTGAGATATTGATTTTCTGACTTAATGTTTTTGTCTTGTTTTCCAGTACAGTATTAAATATGAATTTGAAAAGCAAAATTATGTTAGGTCTTGTTTTTTGGAAAAAAATATCAAAATTATGTTTGGAACAACAAATAATATCTGCCAATAGGGCAAAAAGATATGTAGATATTTGTACTGGAAAACAAGACTTTTATGATAAAGATATTGCGTAGCGATGCATGAAACCATCGGTCATCATATTGATTATCAGCTATATTAAAATTATGTTAAAAAAAATTATCAGCTGTTGGAATTAGTCTCTATATATTAAATAAGCGTGTTTATACCATAGCATAAAAAATAAAAAAAGGTGATTGTAACATTTTATATCACAATTCTGACTTTTTCTCGCAATTTTGAATTTATATCTCACAAAAGTCAGAATTGTGAGATTACAAGTCGCAATTATTTATTTATTTTTTCAATGGTGAGATGTAAATTCATATTGTAAATGTATTATTTACTGAATTGCAAGATGTAAATTATTCAGAATTGCTTTTTGTATTTTATTTATTTTTTTATTCCATGGCGAATTCCATACTATATTGACTTGTCCTCAATATAGTATCCCTGACAAATGTCACAAATAAAAGAAAGATTCCAGGGATTAAACTGTTTTGTATTTTTCTCATTTAAATTAAACCTTTTTCTTTTCTCCATTTTCTCCTCTTTTCTAGCTTGCTTCCTAATCTCGTTGTCTATTAAACCTGGCTGTTTGCTCTGTGACAAACCGTTCTAGATAAAAGCATCTGCTAAATGCATGAATGTAAATGTAATTTGGTTCCAGTTAATGTAATGTAATCTCTGTCTGTCTGCAGGAAGGGAAGCAGCTGGTCTCGGAGAAGCCGGAGACAGAAGCCGTAGTGAAGGAGAAGCTGGCGGCGCTGCAGAAGATGTGGACCGAGCTGGAAACCACGACTCAGACTAAAGCCCAATGTCTGTTTGACGCCAACAAGGCCGAGCTCTTCACGCAGAGCTGCGCCGATCTGGACAAATGGCTGGTGGGTCTGGAGGGTCAGATCCAATCGGACGACTACGGCAAAGATCTGACCAGCGTCAACATCCTGCTCAAGAAACAACAGGTTTGAGATGATCAGAGCTGACGGCTGTGCTCGTGCTCTGAAGGACGAGACTAACTCTTCTGCTTTGTGTCCAGATGCTGGAGAACCAGGTGGATGTGCGTCAGAGGGAGGTGGAGGAGCTTCAGTCTCAAGCTCATGTGTTGAGGCAGGAGGGAAAGGACACGGATGAGGTGGATGGACGCCGGAAGGAGGTGGAGCTGAAGTTTAAGGAGCTGCTGGACCCGTTGCAGAAACGGAAAGACTTCCTCATGGCCTCTCGTGAGATTCATCAGTTTAACCGCGACATGGAGGATGAGATTGTAAGTTTGGGTTCAAATGTGCGTGTGAATGTTGAGCCGTTCATGTGTTTAACTTCTTGTTTCTCCTCAGCTCTGGGTTGAGGAGCGGATGGCTCTCGCTACGTCAACAGACCATGGCCACAATTTACAGACTGTTCAGCTGCTTATCAAGAAGAACCAGGTAATGTATTATGAGTTCGTTTTTTTTTAATTACTATTTTAAAAAAAACACTAACTAGAGATGTTTTTGATCAGAGAGTCGTTCAGACTGACCTGAAAAATGACGTAAATGTGCCGTTTTGGATTATATATTTTTATTTGCAGTTTGGGGTCAGTAAGATTTTTTTTTTTTTTTTAAATGAATACGTTTATTCAGCAAGGATGCATTAAATTGATCAAGAGTGACAGTAAAGACATATATAATATTAAGGCTTGACTAAAACTGAAACTAAAATAAAGACAAAAAAAAAGTGTAACTGAAATAGTAACATTTCTCATTTTATTTGGTACTAAAAACAAAAAAACTACTAAAAACAACAACAAAGTTACTAAAACTTTAACTGAAATTAGAATGAAAATGGAAAATATACAAATAAAAACTGATTCAAAATGTTAATAAAAACTATAATAGTATCTCAATTATATTAAAATAACACTGATAAGGAATAAAATATATATATATATATATATTTTTTTTTACTTTTTATTCATCAAAGAATATATTTTCCCACAGAAATATGAAGCAGCACAACTGTAATCAACATTAATAATAATCAGAAATGTTTCTCGAGCAGCATATTGGAATGATTTCTGAAGATCATGTGACACTGAAGACTGGAGTAATGATGCTTAAAATTCAGCTGCGCATCACAGAAATAAATTACATTTTACTATATATTCAAATACAAAGCAGTTATTTTCATTTGTAATAATATTTCACAACATTAACAAACAAATGCAGCCTTGGTGAACATAAAAGCTTCTTTCAAAAACATTACAAATCTTACCAACCCCAAACTTTTATTGAATTAGGTGCACACTTACTCAAATGCACATTTATCCACAGACATTACAGAAGGAGATCCAGGGTCATCAGCCACGCTGTGACGACATATTCGAGCGCAGCCAGAGCATCCTGAAGGCCGACAGTCCCAATGTAGAGGCCATCCGAGCCCGTCTGTCCGACCTGCAGCAGCTCTGGAGCCTGATCATCCAGGAGACGGAGAAACGGCACACCAGACTCGAGGAGGCCCATAAGGCCCAGCAGTACTACTTTGACGCAGCTGAAGCCGAAGCCTGGATGAGCGAGCAGGAGCTCTACATGATGTCTGAAGAGAAGGCCAAGGTCTGTGATGTTCCCATGAATGAAATCTGTAAATGACAGATTAGTGGGTTCTGTAGATATTATTAATGTTAATGTGCATTGAGATGGTTTTATTTAATTTAATTCTGTTTTTGGGTTTTTCATGCACTGGTCAGTTTTGAGATTTTAATCTATGTTGCTTCCATAAATGTGTTTTATTTTAGACTAGTGAAAAGAAAACATGCAAAATACACATTTAAGTGTTTATTTTACTGTACTCCTATCTATTTTTGTTTGTAGATTTCAATTGCAATACATATCTTTAAAGTCACACTGATTTAAATAACATTTCATTTCTAAAAACATGATTGAAAATGTATTTTATTCTTGCTCGTTGACAGTATTTCCTGATTTATAGAGTGATTACAAAAAAAGAGATATTAAAAATCACTTAAGTAAAAATCTTTAACTCTAATATGTTAACAAAGCTGAAGCCAGAACCTGGCTTTACCCAGGGTTTGCTTCTGGAAATGTATGCAAATTAGTGTATATTTATAGTAGATAATGTCTGATTTTGCATATTTAAACAACATTTCAGAAAATCTGTAATACAAAATTCAACGTCTTAATGTATTATGATTAATTAACTGGGGAAATATAGTGATATCTGTTAGATCACCTGTAGTGTCCTGTTTAAAGCAAAATTATGTTCACTTTAGCAGTTAAATATTTACATGCTGCTTTTCTGAAATGTCGCCGTTGTTGTTCTCAGGATGAGCAGAGTTCAGTGGCCATGCTGAAGAAGCACCAGATCCTGGAGCAGGCGGTGGAGGACTATGCTGAAACCGTGCACCAGCTGTCCAAGACCAGCCGAGGCCTGGTGGCCGCCAACCACCCCGAGAGGTACAGAACACAGTTACACACTTAATCTGGATCTGGGTCTCATTTTGACAATCAATCTGATATTAACTTTAAAACTAAAAATCTAACATTGAGTTTGTTTTCTAAACATATTTCTAAATATGGATCTGATTTTGACTCTAAAATTGACTTTGGCTTTGATTCTAAATCTGATTGAGATTTTCTGCTTTTAAGACTCTAAAACTGACGTCGCTGACACTGATTTAAATGATTTTGAAATTGATTCTAAACCTGAATATGGTTCTGAAAATTTAAACCTGAATCTGATTTTGACTCTAAAACTAACTTTTTTTTTTTTTTTTTTTTAATTTTGATTGTAAATCTGAATCTAAATCTGCTTTTTACTATAATGCTGATTTGAATATACTGGATTTTAAAATGAATCCTATTTGATTCTGGATCTGAATCTGATTTTGACTCTAAAACTAATTTTGACTTTCATTTTTAATCTAAATCGGTTTATGACTATAATGCTGACTTGAATCGACTGGATTTAAATCTTAATCCTATTGATTTTGGCTCTGAAACTTTGATCCTAAATCTGGATTTGAATCTGATTTTGACTCTAAAACAAACTTTGACTTTAATTTTTTTTAATCTGCTTTTGACTGTAATGCTGAAACTGACTTTGGTTCTAAATCTGGATTTGAATCTTAATTTGATTTGATTCTGTCTCTGAAACTGAGTTTGATTTTGATTCTTAATCTGAATCTGATTTGATTCTAAATCTGGATTTGAATATTTATCGGAATATTTGGATTCTAAAACTAAACTTGATTCTAATCTGATTTTGACTCAAAAACTGACCCTGACTTTGATTCTTAATCTGGATTCAAACCTAATATGATTCTGATTCTAAATATGGATTTGAACTTTAAACTGATTTAATTCTTGCTCTTAAACCGGCTTTGATTCTAAACCTAGATCTGATTCTAACATTGATGTGGAATTTGAATTGATCTGAATTAAATGTGCATGTTCGTATTTCAAATCAGATCTTAATCTTTGCACCTCTGTCCTGATTAACATCTTATGCTGAACATCTCTGAATGTGATCTTGAAATCCAGCCTGACTTCTGATGTGTCTGTGCTGTAGTGAGAGGATCGGCATGCGTCAGTCACAGGTGGATAAGCTGTACGCCGGACTGAAGGACCTATCAGAGGAGAGGAGAGGCAAACTGGAGGAGCGCTTCCGCCTCTTCCAGCTCAACCGGGAGGTGGATGATCTGGAGCAGTGGATCGCCGAGAGAGAGGTGGTGGCTGGATCTCATGAGCTCGGACAAGACTACGAACACGTCACTGTGAGTGCAAAAGACGAATTCTAACACACATAATGTCAAAATTTTAATTTCAGTGTTAAGGTCCTTGCACACCGAGTCCGAAATTTTTATTTTCTTTTTTTTTTTTTTTTCGTATTCGTCATCCTTTCCTATCAAAACACTTGCTACGGATGCGAAAACGCAGAAAATTTAACCTGATCCAAATTTTTTTATGACAGACGAAAGTTTCGGAGGCAGCGTGTAAACGTGATTGACACAGCGTGAGGTCGTATTTATTTTTTAACCTGCGAAAATTTCGGAAGAGAATTTCGGACTCAGTGTGCAATAACCTTTAGGGTTAGTCTACAGTCATTGGGACTGTGTGATAAAGCTAAAATAATATCTTTTTCATTCTTTCAGTCTTTTTACTCTCAATATTAATGCATTTGCTCTGCAGTGGCTTAAAATGTGATTTAAAAAATCAGTATATTAATTAAATTAATTTGTCAACTTTTTAAGTACAAGAAAATAATGTATAGTAATAAACATGGATCGCGGAAGCAGGGGGGCCGCCCGGGCCTGGGCCCGGGTAACTTTTGAGGTCTGGTACAAATTATGACACACAAAAATAAATAGGCTACAGGCTCATATGGATTACTCATTAAAAGATCGCGATCTCGATTCAAACACACTCAATCTTATTGCTATGTCGATGAGACCATGTCTATTAAAGCATTAAAATCACAATCGGAATATTTAAACCTGCTTTCGCGCAGCCGCTGATCCAGAGAGAGCAGCTCATCATAAACTTTTGAAACAGCTTTACAAACAGTCTACTCAACATTAAATAATAATGAAAGTATTGGGATAAAAGTTTATAGTCCGGATACAGACTCTGATGTTGCGGCAGCCGCGTTCAAAATGAGAAACTGACCTTTGGAACTGATGTTACGCTTCAAATGATTGTAATGGTGCTCCAGAACCCCTAAAAAGACCAAAGCACCCCCATAGTTTAAGAAAGATTAAATAATACAAAAACATTTGTCTACTTACACATGCATAACTTGTGCAATGGAATACTAAGTGACGTGATTTGCAGTCGCACATTTCGTAATGTCACAGCATTTTATTATTATTTTAAATGGATCGGTTCCTTGTGCCAAGTAGGCTAGGCCAGCCCCCGACTATGGACTTTTCTAGTAAACTAGTCGAACGTTTATATTAAATAGATTAATATAATAACCTACTAAACCATCTTTTAATAAGCATTTAGGCGTATTATAGCCTACATTCCATGCTCAAGCGCGCACATAAAGCTTGCTGCAAAGCACCAGCAAAAATAGCTAATAATTATGAAAAAGAAGACATTTTAATTATTTATAACTAAACTAGCGCTTTCTCAGTTAGTGTCGGCTGCAGACGCCGGCGCTGACTCTCCATCTCCACAGCAGGCTAATGGACGTGCACATTTTCATACGGACTACATAATTAGAGAAGATTAGTTTTTTTATTTGAATTAGTTCGTAGTAGACATTTCAAGCTTTTTATAGATTTGTTTCAGTTTAGTTTATGTCTGTGAGCCGGTTCATTGTTGAGACGCGCTCCATCCACAGAGACTGCATGAGACGACAGAAAGCACATCCAAAAATTAATAAGTATTTTAAGTTCTTTCCGTAGGAAAAATAAAAAATAAATAAGGTTGCGCGGGCGCCCCCATGTCATAAATTAAGCGTGATAATAGGCCTACTCCTACTCCTCATAAATACTTGAAATGCACCTACAGCGATTTTATTATTAATATAATAATAATAACCTGTTTTGGTTATATTTACTATTGCTCAGATCCCCCTGTCATTGATCTAGCATCCCCTGAGCACCTGGCGCCGCCCCGATTATAAATGTTACGTTATGCCAGAAGGTAGCGAACAGTGACTGTTAAAATGTATCTGATGTCTAATTCATTCAGTCAAGAGATGCATTCAAAAACGAAACAAGTTCATATATTTCAAATAAGATTTTACACTCATTTAAATAAAACATTTTGTAAGAAACCTAAGTGAATTAGCCTACATATTATTTTGTATTTGTCTAATGTTTTGCTTCAGAATCTTGGGAGAACCGTGATCTCTATTCTAAAAATCAATTATCCAGAGTCTTAATAAAATAGGCTAATATCTGGCATCTAATACTAACTGTTTCTAATATTAAAATGTAGACTAGGATGTAAAATGTGCAATCTTACACACTTTATTTTGTACAATAACAAGGATTTGGTACATGTATAATGCATTATAATGCCACTTCTAATCCATCGTGCCAGTGTACGAAGAACACCCCCTCTTTTGGTACGTTCCGCAATCCATGGTAATAAATATCTATTAAAAATATATTCTAATAAAATGAATGCATTAAAAATTATTTGAACAATCATGCAGTTACAATAAATAAATATATATATTTTTTTACTTTTAAAATAAAAAATAAATAAATAAAATGTCAAAAGCTGTATTTCAGTTTTTTAGTATATAGCTAATATTCTATCTTATATGTAAGTATTCAAACTCAAACCCAATTCATTTAATCAGGCCTAACTGATTCATTTATGGAGGAAATGTTTAATGAGCAGATCAGATTTATTGTATTCTCCCCACCAGAAATTAAACAAAGCTTTTATTATTGATAAATAATACAAACATTTGTCACCCTGACAAACATATTCAGTCTGATTATTAATTATTAATAATAAATATAAAAAATAATTGTTCTGAAAATATAATTATGCATTTATTTAAAAAATGCTGATATAATATAATGATCAAAAATCAGTTTGGGTAAACATTACTTAACCTAATTAATATTCATGACCAGTTGTGCAGCATCTAAATGAAGGTATATTTTGTAAATATACAAAATTTGATCATATAATAAATACATGTTCCTCTCCCGCAGATGTTGCAGGAGCGTTTCCGTGAATTCGCTCGCGACACAGGAAACATCGGCCAGGAGCGCGTGGACGGTGTGAACCGCATGGCGGACGAACTCATAAACGCGGGGCACACTGACGCAGCGACTGTGGCCGAGTGGAAGGACGGTCTGAACGAGGCCTGGGCCGATCTGCTGGAGCTCATTGACACACGCACGCAGATTCTTGCTGCATCCTACGAGCTGCACAAGTTCTACCACGACGCCAAGGAGATTCTGGGACGCATCCTGGACAAGCATAAGAAGCTTCCAGAAGAGCTGGGCCGAGACCAGAACACGGTGGAGACCTTGCAGAGGATGCACACCACGTTTGAACACGACATTCAAGCTCTAGGGACACAGGTGCGGCGCTCAGATCCAGAAACACACACATATTAATACACTAAAGTCATTTGGATAGATTGAATAACATTAAAAATATATATTTGTGTGTGTGTCAAAAATTATATTTATATTAATGTTATAAAATATTAATATTGGACAACATCTCAATATTTAAGTAAGTTTTTTTAGTTTCATTTCAGAATATAGATCAAATTATTTTGTCACTGTTCTGAAAACAAGTACAATTATTTAAGTACAAAAAATGTCTGTATAATAAATACATATATAAATCAGAAAATAAATGTGTTGTAAAATATAAATATATTTAAAAATTAAAAAATGTATGCTGATATATATATATATATATAAATATATCGTATATAGTTTAGAATAATAAAGATTTTAATGTATTTTATGCTTATCAAGGCTGCATTTATTTGATCAACTATCGTTGAAAATAAATTAAATGTTAAAATATATTATAATAGAAAATCATTTTTAAATAGTAATAATATTTTGCAAACTTACTGTTGTTAATGTATTTTTGATCTATTTTTGACTTTCAAAACCATAGAAACAAAATTATTCTCAAGTTTTATAAATTACACACAAACAAATATAATTTGTTAATAACAGAATTGATAGATATTTATATAAATATTTAATATTAAATATTATATATATATATATAATTATAAATTAAAATAATCAAAATTTATATTTAAATAAATAATATAATATTTTAAATAATACAAAAATAATGTTACTGTTTTATAAATTAAATAGATTTATTAAATATATACTTTATATTTAAATATAATTTATATTTAAAAAATTGTCTACAACGAATAGCATAAAAATCTGATTGGTCGAGAAGTTGGACATGCTCTCCTCAGTAAAGTCCTTTCTCAAATGACACTATATGGATTCGTCCCGCAGCTTTTGTCTGTGCCTCATTAACCTCTGAAGGTGAACATCCTGTGTAACGAGACTAATATTGCACAACAAAGAAGTAAATTAATCTGTTTTATTGGCTAAATGCACTGTCCAAAACTCTTCACTTACTTAATGGATCTTAAAATTTGATGTCTCTCACAATTTGTGCATTTCATCAAATGCTCACTGAAGTCTGCTGCATGGAGGTGTTTCACTCAGCGCTGCCCTCTGCTGGTGTGCTCAGGTCAGGCAGCTGCAGGACGACGCCGTGCGCCTGCAGTCAGCGTATGCTGGAGACAAAGCGGACGACATCCAGCGGCGTGAGGGCGAGGTGCTGGAGGCCTGGAGGAGTCTGCTGGAGGCCTGCGAGGGCCGAAGGGCCCGACTGCTGGATACTGGAGACAAGTTCCGCTTCTTCAGTATGGTGCGCGACCTCATGCTCTGGATGGAGGACGTCATCCGCCTCATCGAGACGCAGGAGAAGCCCAGGTGTGTGATTCTGACCTGCCTACGCTCTAGGTAGGAGACAGTATTGCTGTACCTGCACTTTAGTTAAATGTGACAGCCTCATTTTTGTGGGTGACTTTGAAATAGAAATGGCTCATAAAGAGACCAAATAAATAGTTATAGTTTATTTTTTCACTGCTAAAATGTCAAAAGTTGTATTTCATCATTAGTGTTATATTGCTAAAATGATGTCTCAGGTTTTATCATCCTTTTTTCATCTCTTTGAAGTCTTAAAATAGGATTTTTTATAAATGTATTGAGTATATAGATTAAATTAGAGTCAACTTTATTGTTGTGCAGAATAAAAATTAGGTACAAAAAATGTATATAATAAATATTATAATAATGCATATATTCTTTTTTATTTTTATTTTGACGTAGCAGCATAGAGAACAGCACATTATTTCAAAACAAATGTAGTTACAATTTTCTCTGCCATTCAATTTTTCTTTTTTTTAAACATAATATAAACAAATTAACAAACAAAATCAAATTAAATTAAATAATATTAATAATGCATATATTCTAAAATATAAAATGAATATATTCAAAAAATAATGTAAAAATAATGCTAATATAATCAGTCAATAAAAAATAAAAAAATACTATTAAAAGCATTTTTTAAAAGTAAATACATTTCAGTGTTAGGTGACACTTTGATGTATATTTTTTAAATTAATAATTTTCATACTGTTAAAATTATAATAAAATAAAATATCAAAATCTGTATTTCAGTTTTAGTCTCAATTAAATTTTAGGTTTAGTTTAATAATTAGGACTGGGTGATATTAGGGTTGTTGAAATTAATCGTTGCATCGATGCATCGCGATGCGGACGTGCATGATTCTGCATCGATGCAGTAATAGACCATAATCGATTATAGCATATGACGTCATTCACATATGCGACCCTGGACCACAAAACCAGTCATAAGGGTCAATTTTTCAAAATTGAGATTTAAACATAATCTGAAAGCTGAATAAATAAGCTTTCCATTGATGTATGGTTTGTTATGTTCGGCCAATACTTGGCTGAGATACAGCTATTTGAAAATCTGGAATCTGAGGGTGCAAAAAAATCTAAATATTAAGAAAATCGCCTTTAAAGTTGTCCAAATGAAGTTTTTAGCAATGCATATTACTAATCAAAAATTAAGTTTTGATATATTTACAGTAGGAAATTTACTAAATATCTTCATGAAACATGATCTTTACTTAATATCCTAATGATTTTTGGCATTAAAAAAATCTATAATTTTGACCCATACAATGTATTTTTGGCTATTGCTACGAATATACCCCAGCGACTTAAGACTGGTTTTGTGCTCCAGGGTCACATATGCGCTTGTCACGCGAGTATTTAAAATGCACTCTCTATTTTAAAATCTGAGCTTAGCTTTTTCCCGCATATGGCACGTGTGTGCGCTAGAGACTTCATTGCACAGAATATGCACTGAGACATGCACATTGCTTGACAGTGCTTACTCTCGCTATTATTTTAGTCTTTTACTTTAGATATGCTTTCATTTCTTTCATTTCATTTGTACTTCTCACTCCACTACATTTCTATCAAGGTCCTCGAAAGTAGAAAGTCGTTACTATGTAGCAGCTTTGAAAGTCAGTGGGTGATTTTTTTTTTTCTTCTCCAAAACGTGACTTTCTTTTTTTCAGGCGGTTTATCAGCAATCACTCTTGTAGGGCTACATGAAGTGATTTCCCAGCATTTGTGTGAACACTGACCAGTTGCAAATGTGATATTTATTTACAACAATTCAATAATAAAAAAGTTAATAATGTGGTATATATTAGACACAATATTGTCTGATTTTGCTCAATTGTGTAAGTGAAAATATTACCTATAAAGCCACAGAAGAACTGTTGTGCGTGTGCTAATAAAACACAACAGGTGTTGGACTTGAAGCAGCACTGCACAGACCGAGAGCGATTAGACAGCATTTTTGAAATTTTTGTTTTGATGTCAAATAAGTCTTGCTGTTTTGCTTTTTTGTTAAAGCAGTGTTGCTGTTGTAAAGTTGCTGGGTTTTAAAGCAGGTGTGATATTTGTTTCTTTATCACTCTGTATTTACAGGATTTCACTGTCCACTCTGTTCACATGTGGATGAATGGCTACACATAGATGTGTGCACGCACTGTAAGAGCTGTGTGAGATCACTCAATCACGCAGTATCTGTACTTTCACTCAAGTAATGGAGTTGTGTACTTTGTCCGCCTATGCTCATCAGTAATAATCAAATGGCAATAATGCTGAGGAAAAAAGAAAAACCCATAACTATGATTATCTGTAAACTTTCAATACTTAAAGCACTCCCAGATACTGAAAGTGCTTTTTGTTTATCACTTGTAATTGTCTTTTCCCCCCTTTATTGATTTATATTTGCTTGTATATTTTAAAGCTGTATTTACTTTTAATTCTTAACAATAATTAGTTAATTATATATTAATTAAAATACTAATGAATTAATGAATTAATTAAAGATTATTTTAAAAAGTAGCCTGCTTATATAATTTAATAAAAATGCACAAAATAAATTTGATATAATTGTGATGCATCGTGATATCGAATTGAATTGAATCGTGAAACCAGTGCCGATTCACATATATATGATATAGCTAAAATTGTCTTTAACGTTTTCACCTTTTTGACACTGATTTATATCTCAATATTTATGTAATATTTATGCAGTGAAGTAAAGGGATTTAAAAAAAAAGATATATAATTAAAAATAAATATATAATTATTTTTATATTTATTTCTAAATATATATTACATTAAGAGTCAACATTGTGCAGAATACAAGTACTATTTAAGTAGAAAATGAATCTAAAAATGTATATAAAATGTAAAATGTTTTAGATGTTCCAGTCTGAAGGTGTTAATCTGCTCTCTATCTGCTGGTCCTCAGGGACGTGTCGTCTGTGGAGCTTCTCATGAACAACCACCAGGGAATCAAGGCTGAAATCGATGCCCGTAACGACAGTTTCACGGCCTGCATCGAGCTGGGCAAATCTCTCCTGGCACGGAAACACTATGCATCAGAGGAGGTGGATGAGTGAAGAGGTTTTAGATCACAAGAACCATCTTTAGATGTCTTGTTCCAGTCCTTCATGTCTGTTTACTTCTCCCTCAGATCAAAGAGAAGTTGTTGCAGCTGACGGACAAGAGGAAAGATATGATTGACAAGTGGGAGGACAGATGGGAGTGGCTTAGACTGAGTGAGTATGATGGGAAATGGCTCCAAAGCACTTGTGTTATCAACCATTAGAAAGTAGTTTTCTCAGCTTTATAAAGATTAGAATAAAAACAATATAAATTTAATAAAATAATATATATATATATATATATATATTAAATGTATTATGCTAGTAAAAATTAAATAGATTTAATATATAAAATGAGTATAAAATTAATATTAGTATATAATACTTAAAAACAAAACAATATATTCAAATTAATAAATTCAATGTATTATGAAAGTATAAACATTTATTTTAAAAAATGTAATTAAATATTTATTAAAATGACTATAAAATGAAATATTACCACAAAATTTTGTATTATAAATTTATTTTAAGTAAATATTATTTATTAATTTTTATAATTTGTTAATGAATTAAAACTTAAATTAATATTAAGTAAATAGTAAATAAGTAAATAAATTTATATTAAAATAATTGTTGGTTGTGTATGTGTGTGTGTGTATATATGTATGTATATATATATATATATATATATATATATATATATACAGTATACATACAGTATATATATATATATATGTGTGTGTGTGTGTGTGAACATTATATTTATATTTATATGTATTGTTCAAATGTATTATATTAGTATAAAATGTAAATAAATGTAATGTATTCTGATAATTAAAAAATAATATAAATGTATCTAATTTATTAATATATGTTATATATTTATATTAATTTGTAAAAGTAAAAGTGAGATCTCAAAATGACCTGACATATATCAGTCTACTACTGAACCAGAATATGATCTCACACAGTGTGACTTTGAAAGCTTCAAACACTCTCGAGTTGTAAACCGTTAGGAAGTAGTTTTCCCAGCTGGTTATTTCTTACGGTTTTGAGGCTGCTCTCTATTTGACATATTGGGACTGAGAGCGTCACCTCCCATGATGCTTAGCGGCTCTGATACACTTATTTCTGACCTTATAATAGGAAGTGTGTAGAAGGATGTGGGCAGCCTGTGCTTTAAATCATTGACACTGACTTCCCCTTTAACTGTGCCTGTGTGTGTACAGTTCTGGAAGTGCACCAGTTTTCACGGGACGCCGGCGTGGCAGAGGCGTGGCTGCTGGGACAGGAGCCGTATCTGTCCAGCAGAGAGTTGGGACAGAGTGTGGACGAGGTGGAGAAGCTGATCAAACGCCACGAAGCGTTTGAGAAATCAGCCGCAACTTGGGAGGAGCGCTTCTCAGCGCTGGAGCGACTGACTACGGTGAGAGAGAGAGAGAGAGAGAGAGAGGGTGTGTGTGTGTGTGTGTGTGTGTGTGTGTGTGTGTGTGAGAGAGAGAGAGAGAGAGGTGTGTGTGTGTGTGTGTGTGTGAGAGAGGTGTGTGTGTGTGTGTGTGAGAGAGAGAGGTGTGTGTGTGTGTGTGTGAGAGAGAGAGGTGTGTGTGTGTGTGTGTGTGTGAGAGAGAGAGAGAGTGTGTGTGTGTGTGTGTGTGTGTGTGTGTGAGAGAGAGAGAGAGAGGTGTGTGTGTGTGTGTGTGTGAGAGAGGTGTGTGTGTGTGTGTGTGTGTGTGAGAGAGAGGTGTGTGTGTGTGTGTGTGTGTGTGAGAGAGAGAGAGAGTGTGTGTGTGTGTGTGTGTGAGAGAGAGAGAGAGAGAGGTGTGTGTGTGTGTGTGTGTGTGTGTGTGTGTGTGTGAGTGAGTGAGTGTTTAGGGCGTCACCGTGACTGTTGTTGTACTTCTCGTTGTACTCTGTAGTTGGAGTTATTGGAAGTGAGAAGACAGCAAGAGGAGGAAGAGAGGAGGAGGAAACCACCCACGCCGGAGCCGGTCCAGGCGCAGGACGCAGAAACACAGCAGAGGTGAACACAGAGCACACACACACACACACACAGAGCTGCTGATGTACATAGAAAACACGGCACATGTCAGACAGATGCTGTTCTACACTATCAGGTAATGTGTTTTAGGACTCAATACAGTTTCTTTTTCTGATGTTTAGGTTTGTGTAAACAGTGTTCTTAAAAAGAGTACTTAATAATACATTTATGTATGTATTAGTATATGAAATGTATTATTTTAGTAAAAAAAATTATTAAATGTATTAAAATTAATATAAAAGTAATATAATTTATTTACATAAATAGTATGTTTATATTAATATATGAAGTGTTAAATTATTTCATTAAATTATTTTTAATATACATAGAAGTAATATTTAGTATACAACAAATGTAAATATATTTTAATAATATAATATACTTATATTAGTGCATTAAGTGTTATTTTAGTTAAAAAAATACATGAGGTGCATTTAATATATTCAAATTAGTTAAACTAATATAAAAAACAAATGTAGTAATATAAATAATATATTTGTATTAAAATATCACAAGTATTATATTAAATATATTTTAATAAATAATATTGTGTATAATTAAAATGTATTTAATAAATAATAGTAAAAATAATGGCATTAAATGAAATACATTTACTATATTAAGATTGGTTAAAAACTAATATAAAAAATAAAATGTATTAATATAAATAATTAAGATGAAAGTAATACAATTAAATATTATGTTTTAATACAAGTAATATATTTATATTAATATATCAAGTGTATTGTTTTAATAAGAAAATAAATTTGCTAAATACATAATACTAAATAAATTTACTAAATACACTATATATATATAATATTGAGTATAAAATTATTGTAAATATTTCTGTGAATTATTGCTCAGATATTTTATAAATAACATTGGACATTAAATATAACATTAGTGGACAATAGTGGACATTAAATAGAACACTAATCTATTGATTAAAATGATGCATTGTTCAAAGGCAGTGAATCTGAAGCTAAAGGAAGTGTTCAGATGTGACGTTTTGTCTGTGTGTGTTTGTTCACAGAGAAGGAGAGCAGATTGCCCAGAACGGACTGCCATCAGACCAGGACTCTCCACGGGTTAGTTACCGCTCCTGTACCTACCCACAATACACTAGCAGTCAACAGACACCACGAACCACCGGTCAGGGACACTGAGAGTTCCCATAATGCTCTCTGATGATCACACACTTCTGCATCAGCTGACGGGACTCAGACGGGTTTGTCAGCTGTTTATTAACGCAGGTTATCAGTGGACTTCATGAAGGCTAATGACAATGTATCTCAATAACTTTGGTGTGTTTTATGGACATGATGTGCCTTAAAAAGAAATCAACTTATAAATGAGTAATGATGATTGAATGATCCGGTTCAGTGCTAGTTTAAGTCATTAGAAACGAGCGTAAAAACCCAGTAATGCACAATGGAAATATGGAGCAGTTAAAGCACTAACATGAATGCCTCCATACAAAAATGAGTGTTATTTAAAGTGTCGAATTGTCTTGTTGAGGTGGAACTTCTTTTTTTAGGAGGATTAACTTCTAATTATGCATTAGAAAAACAGGAACATATACAAGGCAAAAATTCATCTTGTTTTACAATACAAATATCTGAACATCCTGAAATGCATTTACTTGAGAAGCAAAATAACTTAAGATGAGAAGTGTTGCCTCTGCTTTTAAGCATAAAGTCACTAAATTTGAATAACTTTTTCAGAAAATAAGAAAATTAAATACATCTATTATTTTAGTAAATTAATTAAACACATTTTATTTATTAAGATTAGTATAAAATTAATATAAATAATTTTATTTAAATTTATACTAATATAAATACATATAATTTATTAATATTATAATACACTTACATGACTATATTACATCTATTACATTATTTAAAAATATATATCTAATATATTAAGATTAGTTATAAACTAATAAACACTAATATTTTATATATTATATATAAATAATATATGTATATTTTTGGTTATTTTAAGCATAAAGTCACAAAAGTTTGGTCAGTCGTTTTGCTTCTTAAGTAAATGTATTTTGATTTTAAGAATGTTTGAGGTTTCTCTGTAGAAATGGTGCTTTATGTGTAGCTCTAGACTTCCATTATAAGTGCATTACTGTAAGCACTGTTATTACTGTAAAAGTGAAGCGTGCTTCCTCCTCTGGATATTAATGGACAGTTCGTGTGAAGTGAGTCCTATTGAACCGAGAGCATTGCTTAAAGACAGTAGTTTTGATATTTAAACCGGTGCAAATGATCTGCCATGTTTTTGATAGTTTGCTTCTGCTTTGGTGTGTTGTGTTTGCGATGTGAGCTTGTGAAACTCAAACCTGTTGTTCTGTGTTGAGAGTCCAGAAAAGTCCAATAGAGTAGGGTTTTTTTGTTGTTGGTTTGAGGTGATTTACCATAAAACAATCTGAAAAGATGAGTGTTGTCATGTACTTCCAGTATCTCTGTTATCCATGTGGACAGACTTTCTTTAGCTGACTAACAATAAATGAACTGACTCTTTCTCCACAGTTTGTATGTTGGATATGTGTGTTGTCTGTAACCTCCTGTGACGTGATTCTCGCTGCTTCTGTCTGTTTAAATGCATCTCAGCCAGACTTCACTGGCTCCGTATGAGAGTTGCAAGGTTTTTAAGCACACATTTTAGTAACGCTGGACTAAAGAGGTTGTGTTTGAGTTCCTGAGAGGCGTTTTAGCGGAGCAGGACGCCGTCAGACGGGTAACACATCTGGAGTGACTTCTGTGTGCTGTTGCTTTAAGCATGATGTTTTTCAATCATGAACGAGTGAAGTGATTGAGTTCCAGACATCTGCTATGTTTCCTGACCTGCTGCCGTGACTAGATCTATAGAGTTTTCCATCTCGCATCAACTTTTTACCTTTAAAGTCAACATGAAATGCTTTTAAAACCTTATCTGACATTAATAACAATACCCAATAGCCTGCATGACGTCACATGCAAAAAAAGAAGTTACTGATAAAAGAATGACATGCACTGATAAATTATTAACAATGTGTTTAACATGTTTGAACGTGTTTGTTTTGTCTTGTTTTTCAGTACAAATCTCTAAACGTTCTTAAATGAAGATACGTTTACTGAAGATATTAAGTCTTGTTTTCTGAAAAAAAGATCGAAATGAAGTGACTTAATGTATTTTATTTTTATATTAGTTTTTAACTAATCTTAATGTATTAAATGTAATGTTTTTGAAAATAATACAGTAATATAAGTGTATTATCATATTAATAAATATCTATTTTGTTAGTTTAATACTAATCAAAATATATTTAATAAAATGATTTTTAGTAAAATGATATACTTATTAATACTTGAACAATTTAGCTAAATTTAGTGACTTTATGCTTAAAACAAGAAATATTATTAAATGATAGGTATTTTTATATAAATCGAAATAATTAATAATAATAATAAATCATAAAATGTATTTTAATAAATTATTTTCAGTAAAATAACACATTTGTATATAAATATATTTTATTTTTTATGTTATGAAAAATATCAAAACATTTTGACTTTATGCTTAAAACAAGAAATATTAATAAATGATAGGTATTTGTTTTATATAAATTGAAATAATTAATAATAATAATAAATCATAAAATGTATTTTAATAAATTATTTTCAGCAAAATAACACATTTGTATATAAATACTTATTTATATATATATATATATATATATATTTTTTTAATGAAAAATATCAAAATTTAGTGACTTTATGCTTAAAACAAGTAAAAAGTAGATTTTTCTTACTTCATTTGTAGATATTTTTCTTGTTTTAAGCATAAACTCACTTCATTTTGATACATTTTTTCAGACTTAAAATGTATATAAAAAAGTTATTTAAAAAAACACAAGTCATTTTTCTTCTGAAGTAAATGTATGTTGATTTAAGAAAACAAGACAAAAATACTATGCAAAAAAAAAAAATAATAATAATAATAATTTTTGCAGTGTAAATAGATTCAGTATTGAGTTCATGTTGACTTTATTTGCTTAATCACTATTTGACTTGATTTGAATGAGAATCTGATCTCTGGATCAGCCGGGGATTGCAGTGTGTTTGGTAACTGATGGTGTGTTGGCAGGATGGGGTGGAGGGAGAGATGAACGGAGTGCCTGAGAGGAGCTCGAAGGAGCCGAGTCCCATCCCGTCCCCGAGCGCAGACAGACGGGGCAAAGGCAGTCAGTCGGCCACACTGCCGGCGAAGGGTCAGGAGACGCCGTCTGCGCAGCTGGAGGGACTCCTGCACCGCAAACACGAGTGGGAGGGACACAACAAGAAAGCCTCCAGCAGGTATGATCATCACATTAAAATGTAGATTCCAGACCTACAGCAGGATTATGGATAACTAAAACTAAAACCCATGCAAATATTTTCATTTCTTAAAATAAACATTACCTATAATAAAATAACCTATTTAAAAATGATTGTTAAAGCAGCATTTCTAATTTTCATTTAGTTTACTTTATGCACCAAAATTACTACAGTAGAACTAAAAATGAATAAAAACTAGATCATAAAAACAACAAAATTAGCAAAACTTTAAAATCAAAATGAAAGCAGAAAATGAAAATAAATAAATAAATAAAATAATAATAATAATAATAATTAATAATTTTTTAAAAAAGCTAACATTGAACATTCAATAAATTAATTCACTTATATTAAATATTTGACAAATGAGTGACACATTTATACAATGTTTTTATATGGCTTGAGAAAAATGTGCTCTCATAAAGATGCTTTAAAAAATTAATTACACTGTAAAATAAAAGATTATTGGTGTCTGTTTTAGAAAGAAAAGACAATTTAAAAACTACTACAAAATTATTAATTGTTGTTTATGAATACACAACAGAAATACTGAAACCTCAACTCAAAATAAAATAAAACAGAAAATACAAAATTTAAATTATATATATATATATATATATATATATATATATATATGAAATATTAAAAACCTAAAATATTACTGTTACTAAAACCATAAAAAAATTATTTAGATAAAATAAACATTTGCATGATATATTAAAATAATAAAACCAAAACTGAAATAAAATAAGAAAAACTACATAAATGTCAAAAAACACAAACACAACAAAATGCCTAAACTTAACTTGATTAAAATGAAAATGGAATAAAAACTAAGTCAGAATATTAAAAAATAAATAAATAAAATAATACTTTTTTAAAAGAAATTAATACATACTTTTAATCATCAGGGATGCATTAAATTGATCAAAAGTTACAGTAAAGACATTTATAGTGTTACAAAAGATTTCAATTTCAAATAAATGCTGTTCTTTTGAACTTTCTATTCATCAAAGAATCCTGAAAAATAAAATGTATCACGGTTTCCACAATAGTTGTATCTCAGCCAAATATTGTCAGATCATAACAAACCATACATCAATGGAAAGATTATTTATTCAGCTTTCAGATGATGTAGAAATCTCAATTTTGAAAAATTGACACTTATGACTGGTTTTGTGGTCCACGGTCACAAATATCAGTGAGACATGAATTATCGTTCATGCTATTTATTTAAAACCGTATATTATGGTGTATACATGCTTAAGGTTACAAGCCAGTTGGTTTGATTGGCATTTAGTCTGAACCTTGCTGATAATACTTTCTCAGAACATCTGGAAATAAGTGCTTCTCATCTGGACATAAGTTTGAGCGAGTGTTCGGTGCGTTTGGCTCTGAAATTAAGCAGCAAATCAAGATCACGTCACATCAATCTGCGTTTTTAAACCAGTTCGTCTGAGAAAATTCAATGGTAGAGATCTCAGGAATCACGGCTGAATTCATACAGGAGCATCTGGATTGGTTTCTCCGCTAGGATTGAAGAAGCATCGTCATTAAAATGCCACACAGATCCAGGTGTGCTCATGTGTGTGTGTGTGTGTGTGTCTCCTCAGATCCTGGCATAACGTGTACTGCGTCATCAACAACCACGAGATGGGCTTCTACAAAGACAACAAGAGCGCGGCGCAGGGCATCCCGTACCACAGCGAGATCCCCATCAGCCTGAAGGACGCCGTCTGCGAGGTGGCCGTCGACTACAAGAAGAAGAAGCACGTCTTCAAGCTCAGGTGAGCAGCAGGTCCCAGCTGCAGTGATTGGGTTGCTGTTTAACGAGGTTGTTCTGCTGTGACTGAAGCTGCTGTTTCTCCTCACAGAGTTGCTGATGGAAACGAGTATCTCTTCCAAGCCAAAGATGACGTAAGTCTGCTTTTATCATCATAACTCCAGCAATATTACACCATAAGCAAACATTTGGAGTTCATGGTTCACTTTTGCTCATGTTGTTTAGTGGCGCCCTCTTGTGGTACATGAGAAGCTTTGAAACCTTCATATGAGAAAACAGACTAAAAAGAAACCATTAACTTTACATTATTTGATTTTATGATCAAATATGTAATTCAGCTGCACTTTGCAGCAACTGATCTTAGATAGATAGATAGATAGATAGATAGATAGATAGATAGATAGATAGATAGATAGATAGATAGATAGATAGATAGATAGATAGATAGATAGATTAAAAACTAACTGAAATAAATTTAAGCTGAAGTACTAAAATTAATCAAACTAAAACTGAAGTTACTGATAGTAATGAAAACATAATCAAGTTATATAGAAATGAAATAACTATTAAAATGGTAAAGTCACATTATAAAATTGCTGAAAGTTAAACTAAATAAATAGAATTAATTTAAGTTATAAAATATTAATATTAATAGTAAGTTATAAATTAAGTATATAGAAATATATATATATTTTTAAAACATGTCAAAATCACATTATAAAATTACTAAAAGATAAACTGAAATAAATTAAAAAGGTAAATAAAATAAATTGAACAAAATAAAGCTAAAGACAACTATAAAAAATTTAAATCACATTCCAAAATTACTGAATATTAAACTAAAATAATGTAAGCATAAAAAGTAATTCAAAATATTACAAAAGTAGTATAAACCTTTATAAATAAAACTTAGAATAACACTAGTTCAGAATTTTTTTTTTAATAATCCAAAGAACCTTTGTCCTTTATTTTTGTATTTTTATTTATTTTATTTTAGTTTAGTTTTTTTAAATAATCCAAAGAACCTTTTATCCTTTATTTTTGTATTTTTATTTATTTTATTTTATTTATTTTTCAATAATCCAAAGAACCTTTGTCCTTTTATTTTATTTTATTTTTTTACTTTAGTTTTTTTGTTGTTGTTGTTGTTGTTGTTTTTCAATAATCCAAAGAAGCTTTATCCTTTATTTTTGTATTTTTATTTATTTTATTTTATTTGAATTTTTAAAAAATAATCCAAAGAACCTTTGTCCTTTATAAAAGAAACATTTATGGAATGGAAAGGTTCCACAGATGTTAAATGTTCTTCATGGACCCAGATGTATTTGTTAGTTTGTGAGTATGCCTGACGAACCGTGTGTGGTGTTTGCAGGAGGAGATGAACACATGGATCCAGGCCATTCAGAACGCCGGCAGCGGCTCGTCGTCCTCCGAGAAATCGGAGATCACGCCCAGCAACCAGAGCACGCCGGCCTCCAGCCGCGCTCACACGCTCCCGGCCACCGTCACCCTGACGAGCGAATCCAGCCCCGGCAAGCGCGAGAAAGACAAGGAGAAGGACAAGGAGAAGCGCTTCAGCCTCTTCAGCAAGAAGAAGCAGTAGACGTCCGAAACGCTCGCTCAATCGGCTCATTCCCTCGATTCTTTTACGACTTTTTTCGTTTGTGTCTGCCCACCTCCTCCAGTGATATCCCAGCATGCAAAGCTCATAAAGACGCCACACTCTGTGCCTGAAAGCCCGCCAATTGGGTCCAAAGTTGTACAAAAAAACGCAAGAGTGTGTCGCGATTCGGGAAGGTTTTTTTTACGCTCTTACGTTTCTAGCGTGGTTGATTTTGAATTCCGACTATTGCTATCTCTCGTTTTTTGTAACTGTGCGCCATTGAGGGGTCTGGATATTTAAAACATTTCCTCAATTTTTATGAGGCTGTCTCGGAGATTCGCCGAGTCTCTCTTCGTTGACAGTGATGCTTCGAAACGATTCCATTGAACCGATACAATTCCACGTTAACGTCAGATTCGCCTTTTAACGACTATAAGCTGATCAACTAATATTAACATTGGCTTGAAGGCATGGTAGACTTGTGTCATGTGATCAAGGTGGGTCGTACCAAACGCTTTCACGAGCTGTAAGAATGTTTGCTATATACAGAGAACTAGTAACCTGAATCATTTGACGTCATGCTTTTTTTCGTTCGTTTAATTGTCATTTCTCTTGGGTTTATCATAATATATGTTTCAAATAATTCTAGTACAAAAGAGTATAAAAATTAGATGTATTATAAACACTTTAAAGCATCAATGTTAAGTGAACAGTGCAACATTTACTGGTAAAAAGGTAATGTTACTCCAGCTAAAAAAGTACAAAAAGAACAAAAAAAAAGAAAATATATGAATACGGTTACTTGCTTGTGGGCTATAGCACTGAGCATTCTCTTTTTTCTCTTTGTTTTCTCGTTTGGGCTTCATCCCGCTCTCCTGCTCTTTGATACATAGTGCGCATCCCCTCCGTCACTGTATCTATTGTAATGAGATTTTCATCTACTGCACAATCAAAAGCATCATAATAGGAATGAAATCCTGGCGATGTCGGGCGTCCTGAGCGCTATAGATCCTCCGGCCCGACGCTCAGATGTATGAAACTGCACCTGTAGACTTTAACCTCCCTGCCCTGTTAAATATGTGCGATGTCATTAAATGCTTTTAAACATTACACTCGTCTCGTGTCGTTCTGTGTCTGTTTATTCAGCGAGGATGCATCAAACTGATCAACGGTGACAGTGAAGATAGAAATATACATGCTGTTCTATTAAACTTTCTATTCATCAAAGAATCCTGAAATATGAAGCTGTTTAATAATCAGAAATCAGCATATTAGAAGGATCATGTGACACTAAAGACTGGAATAATGAGGCTGAAAATTCAGCTTTGCGTCACAAGAATAAATTCCATTTTTGAAATTGTAATAATATTTCACAAGATTGATGATTTTTCTATATTTTTAAGCAAATAAATAGAGTCTTCTTTCAAAACTTGACAGATTTTTTTTTTTTAACCAGCCCCAAACTTTTGAATGGTAATGCAGTACACTGTAAAAAAAGATAAGTTGACTTAACTTAAAAATAAATTTAGGAAACCCGTTGCCTTAAAATTATTAAGTAAATAATAAAAAAAAAATAATAATAAGTTAAGTGAATTGTCAAGTTCATTTACTTTAAGGCAATTTTTTATAAGTTAAGTCAACTTATCACTTTTTACAGTGTACTTTCAATAATAATCTGTACATATTACTGTTCAAAGTTTTAGTTTTAATTAATACTTTTATACATCAAGGACACATTCAATTGATCAAAAGTGACAGTAAAGACATTTAAAAAGATTTCCAATCTCAATTCAAATAAATGCTGTTTTAAAATGTATTCAAATAGAATGTATTTTAAATTGTAACAATATTGCTATTTTGCTGTATATTAAAATGAATAAATGATGAATAATATTCCAAAATGTGACTATTTTTACTGTATTTCTAAACAAATGAATGCAGTCAAAAATCTTACTGACCCCAATCTTTTGAATGATAACTTTTAATGTTTATTAACCCGTACATATTGCTGTTCAAACTTTTAGGGTTCACTTTTTTTCCCCTTTATTCAGCAAACATGCATTAAATTGAGAAAATGACAAAGTTAAGAATAAAGACGTTTAAAATGTTGTAAAGCTTTTAGGGAGGGGTGACACCTGTAAAGCCACACACACACACACACACACACACACACACCATCTGTGATCTCCATATGTCTGTGATTAGTTCATGAGGTTTGAACCTGCTGGTTCAGCGAAGGACAAGAAACACATCACACACACCAGCACAACCTTCACGCCAGAACACTCACAATCAGCACGACTTCCTGTCATGTGACTTAAACTTTGTCTAAAAGAGCATCTCACATCCTGTAACCCGCTGGGAAAGATCTGTCAATCGGGAAATTATCCAGAGAAGGAGACTCCATTAAGTCTCTGGGCTGTGTTTGTTGATGGTCAGTCCTCCAGTAATCAGATTACAGTGTAATTAAATCACATAAACCGGGTTTTAAACCGGTTTTACCTAGACTCACCCCAAACCAAGAGATATCATGACCAATCAGTGCACCAACCTGACATTTCACACTTCAAACACGGTTTATTCATCTATTTGAGACTCTCAATCTGTATAATCATTAGATTACTCAGCACTACACAATCATGTGATTATAGCCAATTACAGAATGCACTATAATTGAAACGACACGACCTTCATAGGTCCTAAATCACTAATTTTCACAACTCCCTACTTTCAAAACTGTTTTATTTAAGTAGACAATACATGTTGTTGGCTTAGAGCTAGCAGGAAACAAATTATTATTATTATTATTTTCTATATTCACTTTCAAGTAATCAAACAGACAGAAAAGTCACTTACAAAATAAGATAAGATTAGCATAAAAAAAATAAATAAATAAAAAAACACTGCCCAAAATGTCTGTGTGTGGTTCGTTGGCAAACAAGTGAACGAATCTTCCTCAGAAGAGACAAAAACAACAGCTCACTTCAATGTCTGACTGATACTATTATAATCACGTCCATAAGCTTTTTGTGAGATTTGGATGAATTCATGAATCTGTTGTTTGATCTCTTCATATTTAAGAGATCTAATGTCTGTTGTCTGCTGTTATGTCCCCACCACCGATGCCAGGATCATTGCTCATGTATTAAGACCGCGACAGATGCTCTGAGCTCTTTAGTCACGTGAATGCGTCTTAAGCAGCATCAGTGGTCTCGGGATTTCCTTCCGCTGGGGATGCCCTTCCCGGCGTCCTCTCCGTGACCGTCAGCATGTCCACTCACACTCACAGCGTTTAGCCACTAGACGAGCGCATTTACATATTAATGCATTGCTTTGGACATTTGTAGTTCGAAATCCAATCGGAATCAAGCAGGTATCCTTTAAAAATGAAATACGATTAAAAACACTTATTTTTAAAAAATTCATTTTATCCCATATGATATGTATTTGAACTGCCAATGCACTAAGAATAATTTTTAATTATTATTTTATTCATTTATTTTTTTAAATCATTTTAATTAACATAATTAAAAATTTAAATAATTATTTTATATAATTATAAAAAATTAAATATATACAAAATAAAGAAATAACTAGGCTATATAAAATACATTTATTATAAATAAAATAAAAATGATTATAATTATAAAATGTGATCAAATAAATCAATATAAAAATATAATTATATTTAATTTTATAAATAAAATTAAAACAATAAAATAATGTGAATATATATAATGCATTTAAAAATATTTACTTTTAAAAGATTTATTTTTAAATTAATAACAATTATTATTTAAAACATTTTTATTATTTTAAACGTTGTGTAAATTATTAAAAAACATTAGAAATACAAGAGCATTCCTTCTAGCGCTTCTTTTAGCTGTTCCTAATCTGCTTTTGGTATTTTCATACATGAATGTATATAAAATAAAATAAAATAAAATAAAATAATATAATATAATATAATATAATATAATATAATATAATATAATATAATATAATATAATATAATATAATATAATATAATATAATATAATATAATATAATATAATATAATATAATATAATATAATATAATATAGCAAAACCTTATTGCTGGCTCTCAGACGGATACGGTAAGAATGTTCTTGGCTGAAGACCCGTATGTTCAGCACATTGGACAGCGCATGCTGAGCGCTCATGGGATTTGAAGTCATTTTCGCGCGGCCGAGCGTCACTGGAGACCGTTTAGAACTACAAGTCCCATGACTCCTTGCGCGGCGCCGCTTTCTCCGCTGGTTGGCATAATCGGAAACGGGCCACAAGGCGTCGTAGTAACCAAGCCGAATGGCTTACTAGAAACCAGAAATCATATTCTCCAAAATATTACGCCAATAACTCAACTCAAAGCGCCTTTACTCCCTCAACGCTGCGCCGAGTTCGCGGTGGAGGGATTAGTCCACCTAAACCAGCTAGCGCGGCTCTTTTCCTCCGTTTAAGGATGAGGATATTCGCACCTCAGACCCGGTTGCTGATGATTCAGTGATCCGGATCACGCGAGGAATGGAAGAGTTTGCTTGAGGATCACCGGGAATTGAAGATCTCCAGGCGAAAGTTGAAGAGCATGAAGACGTTTTTGGGGAAGGTCTGATCATCGGTGCGATGCAGGGCGGTCGAGACTCGTCTGACGGCTGAAATCGTGGAGGTTTTCTGAAATCCCGGAGCAAAACACGCCGACTTCTGCCCTTTAGAGAAGATTAATAACACGGTGGCTTTGAGGTTAGTCTCCTTGGTGAAGACCTGAGGTCTCTGCAGCCCTTTAAAGACGTCCAGACCTCAGTGTGCTGAAGGTGTCCAGCGTGTTGTAGATGCATTCGGATCAAAATCAACTGCTAGAGTTTTTTTTAACGGTAATGCACAGATATAGCATGCTTTTTAAAGGCTTTTATACTCTGGAAACTCATGCAATGGCTGGTAGGTGTGACCAAGTATTCCAGTATGAACATTTGTAATCGCTCTTGACTGCATTCCCTTTAATCTGGATCCAAATTTCAGCATTTTCCCATCATTTTAGCCTGATTTCTTCATGCCACCCATTGGGATCTTCAGACACCCTTCCCTGTACAGGTGACCCAGCTTGTGTTCCAGTTATGATGCATGAACTTCAAGAGGGTGTTGAAGGGTGGCAGTGCCGTAGGGTTGGTGTTGCCTAGTGGTTAAAGATCTGAACCGGTGTCCAAAAGGCTGTAGGTTCCAACCCTACAAGAGGTGACCCATCACCATTGTGTCTTCGGCCCCCAAAGAACGTCCGCTAAATGACACTTTTGTGAATGGTAGACCATTGCAGATCCTGAGAGCATGGCGGATAAGACGGCTCCCCGCTGTCAGCTGAGGCTGGAGTGGATTCATGGATACAGAGGACATCAGTGCAGGAATAACCTGTACTACACCGCGGGGAAGGAGATCGTGTATTTCGTGGCTGGGGTCGGAGTGGTTTACAACACCAGAGAACACACGCAGAAGTTTTACTTGGGACACAACGACGACATCATAAGGTATGAGGATGTGTTATGAAAATATCAAAAACTTACAATAAAATCACCATGCAGCACTATGGTAATGCCATTGCATTCTTTTAAATGCAGTATCATGCATGGTAAATTAATATGGCAATCATTCAGTACTATGGTGTGTATCAAAGTACCATGACAAAACCATGATTTTGGAATATGAATATTTGGAATATTTTTTGGGCTTCCGTGATATCACATTTGTTTGGACGCATACTATGGCAATACCATGTTTTCTTGGACATGTACCATGATGATAGCATGTTTTTTGTACGTTTACCATGGTTATACCATTGTATTCTTTGAAACGCTACAAGGTATGATGTAAATACCACGGTAGATTAACATGGTAATTTTTAGTACCATTGCATGTGACAAAATACAATGATAATACCATGCTTTTTTAATATGTACCATAGCAATTTGATGGTATTTCTTGAAAAACCATGATATTGCAATTTTTTTTTGGACACATACTACGGCGATACTATGTTTTTTTGGACATGTACCATGGTAATGCCATTGTATTATTTTTAAATACCACATAGTATGATGTAAATACCATGGTAAATGAATTTGGTAATCATCCAGTAACATTTTATGCATCAAAGTACCATGATAATACCATGCTTTTTAATAATGTTGTGGTATTTCTTGGAGTACCATGATATTGCAATTTTTTTTGGATAAATACTATGGCAAAACCATTGGTGATACCATGTTTTTTTGGACATTTACCATGGTAAAGCCATTGTATTTTTATACGGCATTAAAATTTCACGCATATACCATGGTAAATTAATATATCAGCATGATTATGATAAAAGAATACCATGATAATAACATATTTGAATATGTACTTTAGTAATGTCATGGTATTTCATGGATTATATAGAGTTTTCTGCACATTTACCATGGAAATGCCATGTTTTTCTGGACATGTACCACAGCAAATATGTAGTATTGCCATGGTATTTAAAAAAATAAAAATAGAGTACCATGTGAATACCATGTTACTTGAATAATCATTGGTGGTAGATATCATAATACTCTCATACGCTAGTGTGTTTATTGGTTGTTTGTGTGTCTGTGTGTAGTGCTGACAGTAGTTGTTCCTCTCTGATAAAGCGGTTTGTATCTGAGACACCTGATGCTATCTGAACACCGGCACGCCTCTTCATCCACACATTTATCAGACCGTCGTCTCCCGGATGGATCAATGCGTTCTAGCTTTACAGTGGCATACAGCCCTCGAACAGGCGAGGGTCAGGACTCGCTCGTCAAATGATTATATCAGTGAGCAGAATGAAATAGAGTTGATATGCAGAGATGGCAGCAGGATGATCCTAATGCAGGGCAGCGCTTCTGTAAAAAGCCTTTTCTTGTTCAGCAAAGATATGCGATTTTTCTCCTGAAGGGAGAGATGGGCCGATACGGTGAGGAAGTGACCGCGATTTGTCCTCACTCTCGCCTCCAGGTGATTCGTGTAAAAGAGGACGCTTGTGTTTCTAAAAATATTTAACTTAAACAAACTAATGAACTTAATGTGATGCATATTTGTTAGTCAAATGAAGCAGGTCGGATTTATTTAATACACTGTAAAAATGATTTTTCAAATTTAGACAAAAAAAAAATTATTGGAGTACGTTTTGCAAGAAAATACTATTTTTTTTATGCTTTCTTGTTTAATTCATTGTTACTTGCAATTTCTTTGTAATTAATTGTGAAATTTACAAGTAATTTCTGAGTGAAAATTGTTTCTACACCAGATTTTTTTACTAATAAATAAATGTTTTAAATAAATATAAACTAATTTGATAAATTTTTGTTTATCATCAATAATAATAAAAAAATGTCAATCTCTTATATTTTAATAACTGTATAAACGTAATTGTTTTCACAATGAACAGGTTCATGCGGATTCTAAGCAGTTTGAATAGATGCATTTTGAAAATAATTTTATGATTGAAATAATCTAATAGATGCATATAATAAACTATGCCATGTTTTTTTTCATTCATTTATTTATTTGCATCACATTAAGTTTATTAGTTTGTTTTAAATGCATAAAGATGCATACAATTAATAATAAACTATGCCATGTTTTTAATCTTCTTGTATTTATTTATTCGCATCACATTAAGTTTATTAGTTTGTTTTAAATGCATAAAGATGCATACAATAAGATTAAAAACATGGCATAGTTTATTATTAAGTGTATTTATTTATTGCATCACATTAAGTTTATTAGTTTGTTTTAAATGCATAAAGATGCATACAATTAATAATAAACTATGCCATGTTTTTAATCTTCTTGTATTTATTTATTCGCATCACATTAAGTTTATTAGTTTGTTTTAAATGCATAAAGATGCATACAATTAATAATAAACTATGCCATGTTTTTAATCTTCTTGTATTTATTTATTCGCATCACATTAAGTTTATTAGTTTGTTTTAAATGCATAAAGATGCATACAATAAGATTAAAAACATGGCATAGTTTATTATTAAGTGTATTTATTTATTTGCATCACATTAAGTTTATTAGTTTGTTTTAAATGCATAAAGATGCATACAATTAATAATAAACTATGCCATGTTTTTAATCTTCTTGTATTTATTTATTCGCATCACATTAAGTTTATTAGTTTGTTTTAAATGCATAAAGATGCATACAATTAATAATAAACTATGCCATGTTTTTAATCTTCTTGTATTTATTTATTGCATCACATTAAGTTTATTAGTTTGTTTTAAATGCATAAAGATGCATACAATTAAGATTAATAAACATGGCATAGTTTATTAATCTTCTTGTATTTATTTATTTGCATCACATTAAGTTTATTAGTTTGTTTTAAATGCATAAAGATGCATACAATTAATAATAAACTATGCCATGTTTTTAATCTTCTTGTATTTATTTATTGCATCACATTAAGTTTATTAGTTTGTTTTAAATGCATAAAGATGCATACAATAAGATTAAAAACATGGCATGTTTATTAATCTTCTTGTATTTATTTATTTGCATCACATTAAGTTTATTAGTTTGTTTTAAATGCATAAAGATGCATACAATTAATAATAAACTATGCCATGTTTTTAATCTTCTTGTATTTATTTATTCGCATCACATTAAGTTTATTAGTTTGTTTTAAATGCATAAAGATGCATACAATTAATAATAAACTATGCCATGTTTTTAATCTTAATGTATTTATTTATTCACATCACATTAAGTTTATAGTTTGTTTCTATTAAATATATGCAGATGCATATAATTAATTATAAACTATGCTATGTTTATTTATTTATTTATTTGCATCACATTAAGTTTATCAGTTTGTTTATATTAAAACTGCAGTCCAAAATGTAATTCAAATACATAAATCCTAAATTTAGGCTTAAATATTTTATCTGAGTGAGGGTGAAAAATGTATTATGTATTGATCATATCCCGAAAAATAATAAAAAATGCTGGTTTCTAGCTTGCATCTTGCATTTTAGTCATTTTTGCATGAACATTTGTTTTATGAACCGTGTTGTGACAGAAAGCCAAGCAGATTTAGTGATATTTAGTCCCGTTTTTACATTTTCCCAACTGTCAAATCCACACAGCGCCGGCTCTGTTTGCACTCGAGGGTGGGATGCTATTCTTGTCATCCGATTCCATTCACAGCAATTATCATCTTGCCCAGATCCTCAACAACCTGATCACTCGGATACAACTCTCATGTTGGTTTATAATGAAGTTTAATTGCTCGGTTAGAGTTAGAGCTCAGGTTACATTCTCTGAGCGAACAGTCACAGGATATGTGCTGAATTATGGGATGCTGGTGTCTTGTTTTAGGCTGAGCCTGCAATTGATGGATTTGGTAATTAGTGTTAATTGTCTCAAGTGTCCTGTCACCTCTTTTAGCAGGTCTCTCTGTAATGTGCACCTATAAACGGAAACCACAGGACAGTGTTTGTGTTATTGCAGTAATTGTGTGTGTTATGTTTATGGAAACTATGACATTCAGGGTTGTTGGCTTTTGCAGATTGTATTATATTAGGAACACACACACACACACACACACACACACACACACACACACATTGGTCATGGTTGGCGTAGACTGAAGAGTGAGTATATTAACCCAGTTCATCTTACTGCCTGAGGGGGATCTTTGCTATTAAAAGTCATATTAAAAGTACTATGCAGAAACACATGATGCCAGTGGCGCTGAGGTATAAAATGTGCTTTTACTGCAGTCGAGAGCCAAATAACCTTCCAGTGTCATTTTGGGCTACATTAGAACAGCCTTGTGTTTTACTCAACAACTATTCAAGGTGTTTTAAGTCAATCGTCACTAATACTAGAGGTCATCGTGTTAGTGATTTGTACAGACCTTGAGCTCTAAAAATTAAACTGAGTGTGTTACTCGTCCTGCAGTAAATCATGTGTCTTGTGAAGGAGAGGTGTGCTGTTATTATATATTACATGCATAATTATGCAAGAAGTTTTCCTGATGAGCAATAAAGCAAATGATTTCTACATACCAGAATAATCATAGAGATGTGGAGGTGATCTAGTTTAATAGTTTTTTTGTTTTTTTTTGGTGATTGCGTCATTTCAGCATTGCAAAAGACAAGCTTCTTACTCAATATATTTGTCTCATTTTCTAAGATATTAAGTCTTGTTTAAAAAATATCAAAATTAAGTGATTCTATGATTAAAACAAGAAAAAATACCTGCTTAATAAATAACTTTTCTGACCACTTCGGCAGATATTTTTTCTTGCTTCAAACATAGTCACTTAATTTTAATAAGTTGTTCAGAATACAAGACTAAATATCTTTGTATCATTTTGCTTTTTGCTAAAATGCATTTTGATTCAAGATTGCATTTGTCATCACAAAAATGTAAACGGTATTATCACACAGGTCTATATATATAGTTGGATATATTATGATTTTATATATAAATGATTTTTTATTTTTTATTTTTTTTGCTAAATATAATTATATTATCGTCCAGCTCTTTATATAAAGTTGCATAATATATAAGTTTATTTAACTCTATCCGCATACATATAGTATACTCACATAAAGCAGTCTGCTTGATTGTTTATATAATCGCAGAATGCAACTATATTATATCTGCTAAATGCAATATTAAGATATTATGTTAACACTTTACAATAAGGTTCATTAGTTAACATTAGTTAACAACATTAGTAAACATGAACTAAGAATGAACAATACTTCTACAGCATTTATTAATCTTAGTTAATGTTAATTTCAGCATTTACTAATGCATTAAAATCATAAGTTGTGTTTGTTAACATTAATTAATGCACTGTGAACTAACATGAATAAACAATGAACAATTGTATTTTCATTAACTAACATTAACAAAGATTAATAAATAGTGTAATACATGCATTGTTCATTGTTTGTTCATGTTAGTTAATACATTAACTAATGTTAACAAATGACACCTTATTGTAAAGTGTTACCGATATTATAAACATTAACATCATAATATTCTGCGAAGCTGATTTGAAATGTATTTTTATGATAATTAAGCACATTTCCCTCCAAATTGTAATTCCTGTAATGCACGTGAAACTTTTTTTTCGAATTTGCTGTTTAATTTTTATGATTCTCAGTGGCGATTGTCATTCAGTTCTGTAATTTTGGCATCATCAACATTATAAAATTTTTTGTTCAAAGTTGTAAATAAAACTTGAAAATGATTATTGAAAAATTATGAAAATTGAAAAATTATTGAAAATAAATATTGGAGTATGTTTTACATTAAAATATTAATTGTTTTAAAGCTGTTTTTTTTATGCAAACTAAACATTAACATCATGATTTCCTGTAAAGCTGCTTTAAAACGGTGTATTTTTTGAAAAGCACGATAGAAATAAATTTGACTTTGATATGGCAAACGAGACAAAAATACTTTTTAGGTCCTCTTCTTAAAAAGAACCATTTTAGTTATATCGGGTTCTTGAATTGCTATGTGATTCTTTGAAGATTAAAAATATTTTTAATGTTTGATTCTAGGTTCTTCAGATCTGTGTTTTGATTTCCGGCTTCTTTAGATGTTTTTTTTTTAAGAACTGTGTTGAAGTAGCTGCTGTTTTGAGTTCTGCTGACTAAAGTAAAGACGTTGAGTGCGAGTCAAAGCACTCATTGTTCTTGTTTCTCTCAGCATGAAGGGCAAGTGTGGGGTCACTCTATCAGCCCGTATCTGACCCCGAACACCGCCAGATTAGCCCAACATTTGAGCTCTTAACTGAGGGCAGACGCTCTGTGGAATTACTGTAAGCTCAAATTCCCGCGCCGCGTGTGAGACCGCCGAGGACATGTTTATTTGCTTTTCTTGTTTCTGTCTTGTCACGGTTTCAGAGATGCATGATTTTGAGAGCTCATTAGGACTAAAACAGTCTGACTACTCGTTTCATTAAAGCTCTCGTTGGAGATGCGTTCATAATTGCATTATTCTAATGAACAAACCCTTCTCAGTCACTGCTTTTTTTCTTCGCTTAAAAATAGCACCGTTTTTTTTTTTTTGCAAATGGAAATTTGAACGAGCAACTTGTGATTAGAATTTAAATTAATTTAAACCAAGTCATTGTTGTATTCTAGACTCCAATTAAGGTGTTGATTTAATTTTGTTGAATAATTTGGCTATTAGAGTTTGATATCATCTCACCACATTCTCAAGCGATGACATGGACTGTTTGAAGATGCTTAATCAGTTGTATAAGAAAGTATTTCAACTCACAATAATGATTTAAAACCATTTATCTATACTTTATAAGTGGAATAATTCACTCAGTTTTTCTATTGATTTTCTGAAAATGATTGCATGGCTGTTTTAAATTCTTGATTCTGATTGGTCAGTTGCATCTTTGAGTGTTCATATACAGTATATTTTTGCATAATCACCATGTAAGGGATAATCAACGGCTAGCTGTGCATTAAACGATTTGAATGCACGACGTGGAGGCGAAGAACCACCCGATGCGCAGCGGTTGCCTCCGCGAAGTGCATTCAAATCGTTTAATGCACAGCTAGCCGTTGATTATCCCGTTTATGCCATGGTCATTTGCCAGCATTCACATATTAAAGATGTTAATAATATTTGCGCTGCAATATTTGATCGGAACGATAAAAATGACGGTTATTTTTGTCTGCATTACTATTCAACTGTAACTGTATGTTACTATGGTTACCAATGTTTATAGGAAGCGCATTAATATGGAACGTGATTAAACTGACCTGGAACTACCTGTGCGGTTCAACGAATTGAATCAACACCTGCCAGCCAATCAGAATCGAGTATTCAGACAGACCATGGCATAATATAATATATATTTCTCCTTTGTCAAATGACCCCCTTTCATATTTCTCTAGGCGGTATCTAGCTAATTGCTTACGGATTTGTTTATATGATTAAAGCAATATTTCACCCAAAAATGAAAATTTGTTGAAAATGTACTCAGGGTCATCCCGAGACGTAGATGAGCTTGTTTCTTTATCAGATTTGGAGAAATGTAGCATTGCATCACTTACTCAGTAATGGATGCTCTGCAGTGAATGGGTGCCGTCAGAATGAGAGTCCAAACAGCTGATAAAAACATCACAATAATCCACACCAGTCCATCAGTTAATGTCTTGAGAAGACAAAAGCTGCGTGTTTGTAAGAAACTAATCCATAATATATAAGAGTCCATAATCCGTGATTATGCTTCCTCCATTGATAAAGTAGTCTGGGGCCAGTTGCATAAACTTAGCCACCATGTTAAGACTGCATTATGTTAAATGTCTTAATGATGGATTTATTTCTTATAAACACAAAGCGTTTGTCTTCTGAAGTCATTAACTGATGGACTGGAGTGGTGTGGATTACTTGCGGATTATTGTGATGTTTTTATCAGCTGTTTGGACTCTCATTCTGACGGCACCCATTCACTGCAGAGCATCCATTGCTGAGACACTGACGCAGCGACACATTTCTACAAACCTGATGAAGAAACAAACTCACTATCTTGGATGGCCTGAAGCTGAGCACATCAGCAAATTTTCATTTTTGAGTGAACTGTTCAATGCATTAGACTAGTATTTTTAGTGCAGAATCATATCAGAAACCTTCGGCTGGTTGCAGCCTGCAGGTCTCAGGCAGCTGGAATTATTTCAGGCTTTTCCAAATGCGCTCTGTCATAACAGCGGTCAGACGTCCCACTTCACTGCACAAAGACTTCAGCACATCTGCGGAGGAACACACACACACTCGCTCGTGCTCTTTCTGGCATGGTTATCATCCGCTCTTCATTTTCCTGTTCAGCTTCCTCCCTGTAGGCCTACAGTCACTGGTGTTCATTTGACTGCAGATCTTTCCCAGAATCCCTCAGCTGTTCACTGACTCACAGGGGTTTGGCACAAACATGAGTAAACGCCCACGGACGTCCCAACACACATGCACTGATGGAGTGAAACTCATGGAAACATGTCTGGGAAAGTCAAAGAAATTGTATTGTGCGTAATGAAAATCATTTTACATTGAGATATTATTCTTATGGTAATTAAGTCAAGTCAAGTCAAGTCACCTTTATTTATATAGCGCTTTTAACAATACAGATTGTGTCAAAGCACTTAACAGTATCAAATTAGAGGATAGAGTGTCAGTAATGTCTAATGATAAGATTAAACACTCAATTTTCAGTTAAAGGCATTTCATTATTGAATTCAGAGATGTCATTGTCTAGCTCAGTTTAGTTTAAATAGTATCTGTGCAATCAAATCGCGCGATAATCGCTAGAAATTAAGTGTCCCCAACTGAGCAAGCCAGAGGCGACAGCGGCAAGGAAACAAAACTCCCTCTGTGACAGAATGGAGAAAAAAAAAAAAAAACCTTGGGAGAAACCAGGCTCAGTCGGGGGGCCAGTTCTCCTCTGACCAGACCAAACCCGCAGTTCAAAAGTTTAGATTTCTATTTTAATTTTGTTGTAATTTCTAACAATAGTAGTATTATGTAGTTAGGTATTTTATTATATTTTTATATTTATTTTTTTATTTATTTTTTTATTTTATTGTATTCAATCGAGGTTTTCACTGGGGATATGTCTCTGGGGTTCATCTGGGTGTCCTGGGGCCCGGCTAGCAGCTATTATTATTAAGCACAAAGTCTAATTCCTGTAATGCATATGAAACTTTATTTGTGAGTTTTATTGTCATTTTCATGATTCTCAGTGGTGACTGTCAGTTGATTCTTTTTACAGTGTGTAATTTCTGCATCAACACTATAAAACATGATTTTTGTAAGTTGTAAATAAAACTTAAAAATTAGTGGAATTTTAAAAATAAATAAATATGTATATATATATACAGAAGTGAGTGCACCCCTCACATTTTTGTAAATATTTTATTATATCTTTTCATGTGACAACACTGAAGAAATGACACTTTGCTACAATGTAAAGTAGTGAGTGTACAGCTTGTATTACAGTGTACATTTGCTGCCCCTCAAAATAACTCAACACACAGCCATTAATGTCTAAACCGCTGGCCACAAAAGTGAGTACACCCCTAAGTGAAAATGTCCAAATTGGGCCCAAAGTGTCAATATTTTGTGTGGCCACCATTATTTTCCAGCACTGCCTTAAACCTCTTGGGCATGGAGTTCACCAGAGCTTCACAGGTTGCCACTGGAGTCCTCTTCCACTCCTCCATGACGACATCACGGAGCTGGTGGATGTTAGAGATCTTGTGCTCCTCCACCTTCCGTTTGAGGATGCCCACAGATGCTCAATAGGGTTTAGGTCTGGAGACATGCTTGGCCAGTCCATCACCTTTACCCTCAGCTTCTTTAGCAAGGCAGTGGTCGTCTTGGAGGTGTGTTTGGGGTCGTTATCATGTTGGAATAGAAGGGAGGGGATCATGCTCTGCTTCAGTATGTCACAGTACATGTTGGCATTCATGGTTCCCTCAATGAACTGTAGCTCCCCAGTGCCGGCAGCACTCATGCAGCCCCATACCACGACACTCCCACCACCATGCTTGACTGTAGGCAAGACACACTTGTCTTTGTACTCCTCACCTGGTTGCTGCCACAAACTCGCTTGACACCATCTGAACCAAATAAGTTTATCTTGGTCTCATCAGACCACAGTAATCCATGTCCTTAGTCTGCTTGTCTTCGGCAAACTGTTTGCGGGCTTTCTTGTGCATCATCTTTAGAGGAGGCTTCCTTCTGGGACAACAGAGATGCAGACCAATTTGATGCAGTGTGCAGCGTATGGTCTGAGCACTGACAGGCTGACCCCCCACCCCTTCAACCTCTGCAGCAATGCTGGCAGCACTCATACATCTATTTCCCAAACACAACCTCTGGATATGACGCTGAGCACATGCACTCAACTTCTTTGGTCGACCATGGCGAGGCCTGTTCTGAGTGGAACCTGTCCTGTTAAACCGCTGTATGGTCTTGGCCACCGTGCTGCAGCTCAGTTTCAGGGTCTTGCCAATCTTCTTAAAGCCTACGCCATCTTTATGTAGAGCAACAATTCTTTTTTTCAGATCCTCAGAGAGTTCTTTGCCATGAGGTGCCATGTTGAACTTCCAGTGACCAGTATGAGAGAGTGAGAGCGATAACACCAAATTTAACACACCTGCTCCCCATTCACACCTGAGACCTTGTAACAGTTACATGACACCAGGGAGAGAAAATGGCTAATTGGGCCCAATTTGGACATTTTCACTTAGGGGTGTACTCATTTATGTGGCCAGCGGTTTAGACATTAATGGCTGTGTGTTGAGTTATTTTGAGGGGACAGCACATTTACACTGTTATACAAGCTGTACACACACTACTTTACATTGTAGCAAAGTGTCATTTCTTCAGTGTTGAAAAGATATAATAAAATATTTACAAAAATGTGAGGGGTCTACTCACTTCTGTGAGATACTGTGTTCCAAATTATTATGCAAGTGATATATCAGTAGGATTTCGGTACAATAAAGAGTCAGATTTTTGTTTGTTGTTTTTCACATCTTTTTAGTTAACTGGTATCAATCTCAGACAGGTTTGTTCAATAGTTTGCCAGTTCTTCTTAGGTGAATGGAAACCCTACTTAAAGAGGTTGTTCCACATTAATAAGCAAGTCACAGTTCTCATGAAATATGGTGAGGAAGAAAGATCTTTCTGAAGATGAAAAGTATGAAACAATGCAATGTCTTGCAAAAGGCATCAAAACAAACAATATTTCGCGAAAAGCAAATTATTGAACTGTCAAAAGATTTGTTAGTGACTTAGAGCACCGCCTCCTTGCTGTAGTCTCATTGGAATAGGATGGCCATTCATCAACTATCAGAAATCCATTTATCTGGACCATCCATTGTACTGCAGCATTCGTAAGTGAATAAGACTATTTAAAAACAAGTCTTCATGTATTTCTACAGCCACCGTGCAGGTTTCTCTTTGTGAGGTTTAATTAGCAGTGACTGAAACGCAGATTTACACACAGCTGCCCGTCTGCATGAAGAGGATCTCGAGACTCCAGTAGCTTCAAACACCGGTTTGCTGCTCAGCAGTGGCTTTTTTACAGCTGGTGTTACAATACAGTTCATTTGTTTGACAGAAACTTTCCTTAATAAATCTTTATCTGACCAAGATCTTCAAGTCACTCACAAATCTTTTGACAGTTCAATAATTTGCTTTTCGCGAAATATTGTTTGTTTTGATGCCTTTTGCAAGACATTGCATTGTTTCATACTTTTCATCTTCAGAAAGATCTTTCTTCCTCACCATATTTCATGAGAACTGTGACTTGCTTATTAATGTGGAACAACCTCTTTGAGTAGGGTTTCCATTCACCTAAGAAGAACTGGCAAACTATTGAACAAACCTGTCTGAGATTGATACCAGTTAACTAAAAAGATGTGAAAAACAACACAAACAAAAATCTGACTCATTATTGAACCGAAATCCTACTGATATATCACTTGCATAATAATTTGGAACGCAGTGTGTATATATGTATGTGTAGTAGTAGTAGTAGTATGTTTTACCTTTTAGTCTTTTTACTTCAAAATTTCACATTTAATTCAGTGTGTTACAGTTTCCATTGTTATTTTGTATTGTAGTTTTGAACTAGCTGAAATATGTTTTTTTAATTTATTTCTTAATTTAATGTTTATTCTATTTCAAGTTACTAAAATGTTGTTTTTTTAAATAGTTAAATTTTTAGTTTGTTTTACTTTTAGTTGATTTTAATAACCCTGGCCGTTTCTTTGTAATTGTGAAATTGACAGTTTCTGTGTGAAAATTATTGTTTCGAAGCCAATGTTTTCCAGTGAAACGATTGCAAGAAATAATGACTTTTCCCAAAAAGTAGATATTTTCACCTCAAATTCATCCCAAAACAGGCTTAATTTTTGTTTCAAATATAATCTAAAGTTTTTGTGTTGTATCATGTTTGTGTTTTGTGGGATTCATCTCTCTGACTCTTTCAGCTCCACTCAAGCCAAGACCTTGCTGCCAAACTGTTCAGTATTAGATTTTGCTCAAATATCTGATGTTTTTATGAGTGCGCGCACGCACACACACACACACACACACACACACACACACTCACACACACACGCTCTTTTATCTGTTGTGTGAAAGGCCTTGATTCGATCAGTGAAAGACTTGCAGCTGTGCTGCTTTCAGAGCCGCTATCAGTGATGTCAAAGTCACTCTGTTTTCAGGGTCACTGTTTCATCTTTCACTCCTTTTGCCGTGTTTTACTCTCCCTGCTCTTTCATCACTCAGGAGGCTTGATGGAGCTCTCAGTTATGATATATTTAAGTAGCAACTTTGTCTTTTGAGTTATTGCCTGTGCAAAACTTGTGACCTTGATGCTATATGGCATTTTCTTTTTGGTTGCTAATGTGGTTTGATACTGTTGCTAAGGTGATCAGAATATACAAGGTGTTTTGTGGTTATTATGTCTGTTAGATGGTGTTGGATGAGTTAAGTTTGATGCATCAAATGATACATACAGATCATTTGATGAGAAGAGTTCATATTGAGATCTCTGACTACGATTGCAGCATTTGGTATCTTGAGCAAATATGAGCACTGTTTGAGAATGTATTCATTGCTAGCTAAAACTAGAAACAGAAGGTATGTGTTACAACTAAATGAAATGTTAACTAAAACTGAAAATTAGTTAAACAATAAAATTACATAAACAAATTCGAAATATTAATAAATATTATAAATAGTATAATTAGAATAAATTAATAATAAACAGAATAAATAATATAATTTTTTATATAAATAATCTAAAAATATAGTAACATAAATAATACTGAACAATTATGTAATTAGATACATATGATAAAAAAAATTCAAAATATGAATAAATTCTACAATAGTATATAAATAATACTAAAATAACACTGAATTATGTCTAACCATTTTACTTCCCTAATGTGATGCATTTCAAAGTAAAAACAGGATATTCAAAAAAAAAATTCTATGTATAAAGAATTGATTGGATTGTAAAAAGGTGGTTTTGATGCATTTAATGTGTACAAAGTAAACAGGTCAGCATTCATTCTGAATTTAAGCAACAATCTACATTTGCTCTTCATTAATGTCATTTCTGTCTAGGAGAAACAATTAAGAAATTAAAGCGATCTCATTAGTGATTTTTCCTTCCTGCGGGTTGGTACTTGCACATGTGCTAACACACACACACATCTGCAGCTCATGACCGCATTGGCACACGGCACAGCTGCTGGCTTGGGTTTCATGCCAGTGGACATGGAGAGACTTTGATCGTCCTGCAAGCTCTCTGAAACGCGCACACACACGCACACACACACGCTGAGGGCGTTTAGCCCTGCTTAATCTGCCTTTGATCTGCGTTTGAGAGGAAACTCCTGCTGGTCCTGATGGCAGGCGTTGAGGGTGTTCATATCAGAGCTCTAATGGGACCCGCTCTCTTACAGTAAATCACTGTGACGCTGCTAGAATGGTGCCATTATCATGCATTACATTTAATAAAGCAATGAACTGCCCTAAACTATTGAAATTAGGCTGAAATAAAATATAAGTATCAGATGAAAAACAAACTACATTTAAAAAAAATAACATATAGAAACTATATAGAAGTCATGCTCGGTAATTGAAATAAAGCTGAAATAAAATATAAATATTAGATGAAAACTAAATGGGAAAAAAATGCAATTAGAAATGTTGCCTCGACAACTATGAAATAAATAAGTGTAAACTGAGGTTCTAAAATTGCTAAAACTAAAATAAAAAATTGTTTAATGTTATTAAAGTGCCCCTATTCTGGGTAATGAAAGGTTCATAGTTTGGTTTTGGGAGTCCCCAACAACAGGTTGACAGAGAAGCCCCTGTCTGCAGATCGGGGCGGGGCTGCATGTGTTGCTCCGCCCCATATCTACTCTGATTGCTTCGCATTTAATTAAGCGTTAAGCGTTTTCCTCCTGTAACCTCCCACAACCTGCTCGTCTGTAAAATGGTTTATTAAAAATGTTTACTGAGTTTGGTATTTTTAAAACACGTTTTAATGCATTACGCCACCCAACATGAAAAAAATAAATAAATACTATGGTAATTCATAGTAAATACTAGGGGTGTGCAGCGGAGCCATTATTTGTATCTGTATCTGTATCTGTGACAATCTCAAAATTATTTGTATCTGTATTCGGATAGATCCGGAAGTGGGCGTGGCTTAAACCAGAAGTGCGTCAAATTACATGAAAATACAAGTTTAAATGCAAATCTGTTCGATTCGTAGTTTTCATTTAACAAATATGCCTTGTATAACTAAAGAAAGTATTTTTTATTAAAATTATAACTTTGTAAATATCTTCTATTTAAAACTTTATAAAAAAATAAAAATAGCTTTATTCTTCTTATTTTCCAGTGAAACTTTGTGTACAAATTTGACAAAAGACAAGCATCCATAATCTTAAATAAGAGCACTAGTAGAAAAAAAGTTGAAATGAAGAAAAAAAAATAGAAATGGAAAGAAAGTGTTCAGTAGCCTACTCATAGCAGAATGACAATAAAGCTTGCTTAACTTTAAGTTACTTAAATCATGTAAACTGAGGTTCTAAATGCGTGAGTATATGATCATTAACGAGTTTTTTTTCCATTTATTTTATTTATTTATTTTATTTTTTATCAACATAGCGCAACAAATAATTTGGACCCTCCAAAAGCCTTGATCGAACATCGCTTTTCTTCGTCTTGTATAATTAAATGTAATGCCATTCACGAAAAGGGCAAATGTAATGCGTTTTTTACAGTTGGACTTCGAAAAGGTTTGAAGTTAGGACCGTTTTTAGGGTATTTTTGTCGAATGAATATAACTCCAAACAAAGCTCTGATTTCTGAGAGATGCGCATTCCCAACGCGATTTGCGCTCATTTCATTCATATAGGCTATAGTTTACACTCATTCACTTTACACATCCAGGCCTATAGCCAGCTGAGGTCCAGACCTCCGTAAATGTTTCATGTTCAAAAATAAAATTTGAAAACATTTATTTATTTATTTATTTATTTATTTATTTTTAAATCATGTCGCTGAATAAATTCATGTGGCTGACTCGCAGCAAACGAAGGAGCTTGGCGCAAGTGCAGCCTCAGCTCCGCCATGTTGCCAGATCTAGTTATTATAAGCGTCGCTGGACTTGTTTTAATACTTAATGTAACAGAGTTAATAAAGTAGTTAGGGCATTAATAAAGTGGGAAGTCTTAACAACCGCAGACCTCACTAATGTAGTGCTGTTCCAGCAAACATGTGATTGTGTCTGCCGAATATTTTTTCTGTTATTCGGATAAATCCGTTATTCGTTTTGAAGCCATTATCCGTGCCTGTCCGAATAAGGTATTCGGCTTCGGGCACATCCCTAGTAAATACTGTAGTGTTTTTAACCATACTGTAATGAAGTGTATTATACTGTATACACTGTAAAAAGTGAAAGTTTTGAGGAAACCCCTTGCCTTAAAATTATTAAGTACATAATAATTAAAAAAAAAAAAAAAAAAGTTAAGTTAAGTGAACTTAACAATTCACTTAACTTATTTTTTAAATTATCATTTACTTAAAGATTTTAAGGCAACAGGTTTCCTAAATTTTTTTAAGTTAAATCAACTTATCACTTTTTACAGTGTAGTATTTACAACACTTTTTAATGAATGCTATAGCGTACTGTAGTATTAACTATAGTGAACTGATAAACTGTAATAAATACTGTAGTATACTTTAGTTTTTACTACAGTAAACTGTAGTGTATTGTAGTATAATATACCCAATGGTTTGCTGTAATAACCACAACCTTAACAACTGCACTGAAATAAGAGCACGATGTGCATGAATTTGCATTCGTTACTATAGCAACAGATTCCAGGTATGTTCTTTCAGAATCATCACTGGCCGGTAAATAAAAGGTTTTCGATTTCTTCACTTTAAAATAACGAGGAGCAGCATGTTTACCTGAAATAGAGGGGAGGAAAAATGTAGTGAAGAAAATTTAAGTTTCATAAAAAAATTAAAATGGCACACAGCAGACATTAGCCTATTGTGGTGTCATTTATCAACTGCATGACAGATAATTATATGTAACTATAATTGTCTTGCCATGCTAAATAAATGAAAACAATACTGATACATCCTTTTCATTTCCTTTGCTCATACTCAGATGATATGAAATAATCAAATTTTCAAAAATGAAATGAAAAACCACTGTGGATAATCAACCCAAATCATTTATTAAATGTAGTGGGTTGTTCGTCTGTTAGCCTAAAGACCAGCTTAATTTAGCAAAACAGTCATTTCAGGAACATGGCGAGTTACAGACTAATGGTTTCTTCTGTGCATTATAATAAAGACTTTGTAAAACTGCACAGCGTTTTTAGCTTTTTAAACAACATACTCCATCCTACACCAACTATGCACACATTTCCTATCATGTATGCCTATGAAAGACGATCGAACCAATCAGAGTAGGTATGGGGCGGGGCAACACGTGCAGCCCGCCCGATCTGCAGGCTGCAGACAGGGATACTTGGGTTGACATGCATTCAAGGTCAAAAAACACTTTCATTGTCTTGAATTGCATTTTACTTTTACCTTATTTGCTCAACGACTCCCAAACCATTTGCTCAACGATTCATTTTTCCAAACCCCTCCTTTGCCCCTCTCATTGGTCTCATTTCCATTTCATCATGCCTGTAATGACAGATAAAGCAGCGTTTGCGAGCGCGGTGCTTTGTGTACAGCGTTACTGGCAAAACAGCTATTTTTACCACTCTAAAAGTGGCACCGAGTGGCAAAGAATGAATTTGCATTTTCATTCAGACCAACGCGAAAAGACGGGCAATATGCTAATGTTTCATGTTGACGTCAACATGAAACATCTTAAGATTCGTTTTAAAAACGACTCGTTTCAATGATTCAGAGTCGACTCTTTCTTTTGAGAGACAATAACTTTCACTTTCAGATTTAAAACTTTGCAGGATGTTTTCATTCGCTTAGAGCTGTGTTACACATTGCATGAAAGGTCATTTTCAAAAATCCATAATAGGGAGCACTTTAAGCTGAAATAAAATGAAATATAAATATTAAATGAAAAACATACTAAATTAATAAAAAAGTTAGAAATGCTGCCTTGGCAACTAAATAAAATTAAGTTTAAGTTGAAACTAAAATAGCTAAAATAGCCTAACTAAAACAAAATTAAAAAGAATTTTATATAGATAAATTTATTTTATAGAATTCATTTTATATAGAATTTTTAAAAAAATGTTTCAAAAATGACAAGCACAAAATAAATGACATTAAATTACATAAATCTAAAATTTAAATGAAAACTGAAAATATTAAAATAAAACAATTCAAAATATGAATAAATACTATAATAGTATTTACTATATATAATTTGGAAATAGCATGCATATTATGTCTCTGCTATTGTCCATTGACAGTATGTTGTACAGTAGGCCCGTCCCAAACTAATCTCTCAACACAGGAACTAAATTAGCGTTTACGATCTTTCAACATTGGCTTGTGATTATTCTGGTTGGTTTTTGAGTTTGTTTTGCACCTGCTGCATCTGGAGCTTCGGCTCTCGCCGGCCGTCACCATGGCAGAGCTGTTGCCGTGGAGAGAGTCGGTTCGTCTGTGACATCATCTTCCTGTCGGAAAGTCAGTCGTCTCATATGTGCTGATCCTGCCGTGCTTTCCTCAGCCGTGCGTCTCTCCCACACTTGGCTTCATTTTAGTGTTTAGTCGCATAATCAGACTTTCTGTGTTCATGTATAGCTTTGGATTCAAACTGTTTTAATGAGATTCATCCATCCAGTCTCATTATCAGACTTCTGATTGTCATTTTATTTTGGCAAAGACCGTGTGTAAATTTAAATAAATAAATAAATTATATCCAATTGAGGTCATAAGTTTACATCCCCCTTTCAGAATCTGTAGAATGTTAATTATTTTACCAAAATAAGAGGGATCATATGAAATGCATGTTATTGTTTATGTAGTACTGAGATGAATAAGATATTTCACATAAAAGATGTTTACATATAGTCCAGAGAAAACAAACAAAAAAACACAGCTGTGGATCATTCAGGTAACAGCACAGTATTAAGAATCAAGTGTATGTACACTTTTGAACTGGGTAATTTGTATAAATTCAACTATTATTTTCTCTTGTGGACTATATGTAAACATATTTTATGTGAAATATCTTCTTCAAGTCAGTACTAAATAAACAATAAAATGCATTTTACAGTATATGATCCCTCTTATTATATATATATATATATATATATATATATATAAAATATTAGATATTACATATATATATATATATATAAATAACAAACTTTAAAATAAAAATAGGAAATATAAAAATAAAAATTAATTAGGGCAGGTGAGAATATGAGTGGCTGAGTTTTGAAAATACTGAAATTTAGCAATGGAGGTAATGGGTAAGCCAATGAAAAGGGCATTACAATAATCGAGACATGATGAAACGAGCATGGATAAGAGATTCTTCATCTTTGACACTAATGAAAGAACGGAGCTGGACAATTCGTCGTAAATGAAAGAATGCTGATTTAGTGAGAGAGTTAATATGAGACTGAAAAGAAAGAGAGGAGTCAAACATAACACCAAGATTTTTGACGACACTAGATGGTGTGATGAGAGTACCAGTGATATCACGGGTAAAGACAGCAGGAACCTTGAGTGACGGGTTCCAATAATGATGATCTCAGTTTTATCCATATTAAGTTTCAGAAAAATAGAGTTGAGCCATACTTTTATTTCCTGCATGCAAATTTGGTCAATTTGGGTGGAAAGAGTAGGCCTGCAAGATGTATAAATTTGAATGTCATCAGCATAAAAATGATTGCTAAAGCCATGACGCTGTAGAATGTGACCCAATGGTAAAATATAATTAGTAAACAGCAAAGGCCCAAGAACGGAACCCTGGGGGACGCCTTGTTTCAGGGGGGCAGTGGGAGATCTGAAATCCTGAACAGAGATGTAGAACTGTCTATCAAGGAGGTATGAAGAGATCCAGGAAAGAGCAGTACCAGACATATCCACAGCCGAGAGATGAAAAATAAGCAAATCATTAGAGATGGTATCGAAAGCAGAGCTGAGGTCAAGTAGCAGAAGTTAGTGAGCCAGTGTTGCAAGAAAGTAATAAAATACCTTTACAAGGGCAGTGTCAGTATTATGTAGTGGACGGAAGCCAGACTGAAATCTTTTTATATATTTATGATATATTAACATAGAATGTTTTTTATATACGATATTTTAATTTGCTAACAAGTAACTCAAATGAAGCTCTTTAATGCACTGTAAAACCAAACAGTGAAATGAATTAAATGAGTTAAATTCACTCAAATAATAATGAAAGTTCATTGGACTTAATTGAAATAAGTTCTGTAAACTCAAAATGTCGTTGTAGTACGGTGAACTTAAAATTATTGTGTTTTCTAGTTCCTAGCATGCTTTGCATCAGACAACAAGGAAAATAAATGTAGGAATTAAGTGTTATTTTGTGAGTTTTTGCACAAGATTAACAGAGAGACATGAGTTAGTACTTAAATGTTGTGTTATGTTAGGATTTACATAGGCTTCTGTTATGTTGGTTTTGTAGTGTTACCGTTGTGGTGAAGAGTAGAGCCTGTGGTTAGGTTGAGGATGGACAGCAGAACTTAAAGACTATATATACTGCATGTTGTTTGACTATTTACATGCAAGTGTTGTGAGTCTTTAGATAACTACATTAGCATGTGCCGGTGTGCTGTTGCTAACTAGCACTTAACTATAAAGATCTGAATGAATGTGTTGTTTATGGAAGCAAGTTATATATAATTATCATTGTGATGAGTGGGGTGGGATCATGGAAATGAGGCTTGGCTTGGCTCCCATTGCTCTCAGCCCCGCCCCACTTGTCATAAAAAATTTTAAGCTCTACTAACTTTAAAAATTTTTTTAGTTTGTTTCCTCAAACATTTTGAGTATTCTTAACTTATCAGGTTTTACAGTGTGTCTTTCAATATTTCAGTTATCTTTTTTATTTTCTTTGCTTTTCTTCTCTTTTCTGTCTGTCTTTCTGTTCTTTCATTGTGACTCACGGCGCGTGTCTCTTCTGTTCTCAGTCTAGCGCTGCATCCGGATAAGATCCAGGTGGCCACAGGTCAGGTGGGGAAGGATCCGTATATCTGCGTGTGGGACTCGTACGCACTGACCACCGTGTCCATCCTCAGAGACGTTCACACGCATGGTGTGGCCTGTCTGGCCTTCGACGCCGACGGCCAGGTGATTCACATGATTTACTGCACAGCCCTCTGGAATATATCATTCTGATTGGCTGCATTCTCAAATACATAAGCAATAAACGTATTAATATGAACATATGTTTGTAATATTTAGGGGTGTAACAATACATGGTTTGACACACAATACTGATCTCATGATACAAAGCTCTCACTATGCTTTAAAAAAACTATAGTTAAAATGGTCATTTTTTTATTATTACGTCTAAGTCACATGATAAACGGTGAACAAAATAAGATACACAATATAAATATTCATGATTCTGCTTAGTTAAAAATATTATGTTAGAAACATGCTTGCTCTCTGTCCCTGACTACATACATTTAAAAAAAATTATTTTCATCAAATAATATATATATATATATATATATATATATATATATATATTTAAAATTTATTTATAATAATTAGCATGGAAGCTCAAATGTGCAATTTTCTTTTTTACCATATTTGATGCACTCTTTATATTTGTCAATCAATGTTTTTATGTGAACAAACACCTAAACGAAATCTGTCTAAACTTTCATTTTTGGGTGAACTATCCATGACACATAGTCACTTTGGATAAAAGCATCTGCCAAATGAATAAATGTACAGATTGCTGCATTTTGCGATTAATATTTTGATACAATATATTGTTACACCACTAATATTTAGTAAGTAGTTATTTTGTGTCATTGAGATACTATTATATTTTTTTGTATTAATGTTTTGAATCAGTGTTTATTTTAATTTTAATTAAAGTTTTAGCAATTTTCTTGTGTTTCTATCATTTTTTAGTAGTTATTAATATATATTTATACAGTTGTTATTATTATTATTTTTTTTTCAGTTTTAGGTTATTTTAATACCTCAGGTTAAACTAAATTAAAATAAGAAATTCTGCTTTGTCAGCTAGCTTTTTTTTTTTACTTAATGTTTTTTTCATTTCAAGTAACAAAACATTTTTTAACTGTTTTAATTTGTGTTAGTCTTATTTTTAGTTCACTATAATAAGTAGTATTGTTATTAAAATCAGATTTCCTTCATCTGTTTGCAAATGCTCTCATCGAACGGCTTATTTTCTCCTGTCTTGTGTTTTTGAACATTCAGCGTTTAGCGTCTGTGGGACTTGATGCCAAAAACACGGTGTGCGTGTGGGACTGGAAAAAGGGGCGTGTCCTAGCCACCGCCACAGGACATTCTGATAGGGTAAGAACAGAACTCACTGTTCCTCATTACCGACAGTTAATTACTCCAGAACCGCACAGTCCAGCATTTCATTCATAAGGCCAGAAAGATTGTGACTCCAGTGCATGAAGTGAAAAACACAGAACGTGCCTGTCCGGTCCACACATGGTAGGACTGTTTCCATGGCAACAGATGCTACACCTCAGTGATGTGAATGAATAACCGTTAAAAGCGTTATGAATAAGTCATTGTGTTGTGCTACAGTACAGAGGAGCATTTCAATGCACGAACTGACAGACAGAGTGTTTCACACACACACACACACACACACACACACACACAGAGGGAGTCTGAAGGCTCAGTAGAGATGACAGAGCAGCTTAGTGAAGAGCCACAGACACCAAAAGACTCCCTAAGGTGCCATTAAAACCCTGCGGCTCTTCCTGTCTTTCTCCCTGCTGTTCCAGCTCAACAGCTTCACTGCTGGGACTGCCGATGGAATATAAAGCAATTTAGAATTTATATCTTTTGCATTTTATATTCATGCATTTTGCAGAAGCTTTTATCCGAAGCGACGTACGTTGCATTCAAGGTATATGATTGATCACTTCATGCATTCCCTGGAAATCGAACCCGCTGCTAGCGGCATGATCTACTGTTTGAGCAACAAGAAGGATTTATGATGTGTTTATTTGCAGATAATGCATGCAAATAATGAATAAATCGCATTGTTTGCAAGATAAATGGATAGTTTAAAATTAAGAATTATGTAAAGAAGAAAAATTATGTTGATTAAGATAATTAATGCATTGTTCTTTTTATAATTAGCAAGCATGACTATAATTACACAGCTCTGGATCTTGAAAAAAATAATTTGCAAAAAATAGCAGAAGAAAAACTCATTTTATTTTAGCTAGTGATGTAATAATATAACTAAAACCTAAATAAAATCAATAAAAACCATATAGAGACATGAAAAAACCTTATGAAAATGACAAAGCACGCTACAAAGTCACTACAAACTTGAACTAAAATTCAAATGAAAGTGGAAAATATAAAAATATTTTAATTCAAAATACTAATTCTTATTCAAAATATTAATAAAAAAATACTAGTATCCTAATTATACTAAATATAACACTGATGATTTACCTAATTTGTTGATGCTACGTTAAAAAATAACAATAAAAACTTTCCAGCAAGCAGTGTTTTCCTCATTTTTAAAAATTATATATGTATGTATCTGCTTTAATGCATTTATCAAAATAACAATAACAAAATCAAGCAGTAAAATGTCTTTTCAATGTCTTTTTCATTTAACTTAGTCTGCAAAGCAGTGGAAAAAGTGAAAATCAGGATCATGCATAAAATGTCTTCAGAATCAATCGTGAAAATTGGCTGAGAATTGAGCAAATCAATGTGACGTGGCTCAGATTCAGAAAAGAATCATAGCTTTGTGGTGTTTTTCTGCTGATTAAGAGATAATACGAGAATTCTTCACCTTACAAATGGTTGTTGAAAGCAAAAATGCTATGAAATGCATCATATTTTATGAGAAGGTGTGTCGTGTCAGAGCAAAACGGCCACTATTTTTGGAATCAGCGCCTCAAAATTAGTAAGAAACAAGTATTGGATTTTATTCAGCAAATGTGATGCAGGTATTTGCATTATAATTTCCATTATCTTTTGCATTGTGTATAATTTTAGAGACTTAATTCAGCTTCCATTCAGTTATGGAAGATGTTAAGAAGAGTTGACATGTTTATTCCACCTGTTTGTGCTGCGTTTCAGATCTTTGATATTTCCTGGGATCCGTTTCTGCTGCACAGACTGGTGAGCTGCGGAGTCAAGCACATTAAAGTGAGTCAAACCCCTGAGACAAAGTTCATTCGAACCCGCTCTCGGAAACAAATAAATGAGGCATCAGCGGAATACATGCCGTAATTTATTCCTCCTTTCCTTTCTTGTTTTCTTCTTTACTGCAAATGCAATGCTTTTTCATTGACTTCAAAAAACGCATTAACATACTGAACAGAAGAATATGATTTAAAGCCAAAAATCTAATTCTGTCTGATTCAGTCAACCTGTATGACTTTCTATTTAGTAAAAGTGAATGCGCAGATGTCAAGCTCTAAAAATAAAGTTATGCATGCACAATATTTTAAAATTTAAATCTGATTTGCATGAGCAAAAATTAATTAAATTATGAGTTGATTTTCTCTTTTGTCTCATAGTTTTGGGCATTATGTGGAAATGCACTGACGCCAAAACGAGGGATTTTTGGAAAGACGGGGGACCTGCAAACCATCCTCTGCCTGGCAACGGCGAAAGATGAAGTGACGTATTCTGGAGCTCTTAATGGAGACATTTACGTGTGGAAGGGACTCAACCTGACGAGAACGATACAGGCGGCGCACGGAGTGAGTGAAGCTCATCACACTTCCTACACCATCACTCCCACCACATACACATCTCCATTAAAGGACATTCACTGAAGTTACAATGCAATGCATGCCATTTATGATCAGATATTCAATGCATTGGCCATTTGTGTCATGCATCTGTGACTTTAGTGAATATATCATTTAGTGACGTGTGACCTGTTGCACATGTGTTTGTAAACTCTTGTTGTTCTGCAGGCAGGGATCTTCAGCATGCATTCATGTGAAGAAGGCTTTGCCACCGGTGGGCGGGATGGATGTGTGAGGCTGTGGGATGTGGATTTCAAACCCATCACCAAGATTGACCTCAGGGAGGCAGAACAGGGTTATAAAGGTAAAACATTACAGCGGGCTCTAAAGGGAACAGGATTTTTCTTGCTGTTTTGAAATAGTTTAATGTACTGTGTGACATGCTCATTCACAGCACAACTTTTACTTCATTAACACATGATCATTCACATTTACACGTCAAATAACTATTTCTAATCTGACCGAGTGTGAATTGCGTGAATTGCAGGGACTTCGGAGTGCATAGCATGAATCTTTTTTTTTTTTCAGATTTATTTTTTATTTTTTATTAAACGGTACAAAGCATCAAACCGTTAAGGCAGAACAGTTATAAAAACATGTTTCAATTTTAATAATCAAAAAGGATATTTAATCAATTGAATTCATAAAACTTTAACAATTTAATCATTCATTGCACTTTAACAGTGATATTTCATTTTTTAATTTTCCTGGATTCCGCTATTAATGGTTTCAATAAATTTTATTAATCAAAAAGGATGTCGAATCTTTTGAATTCATGAACTTTAACAATTTAGTCATTCGTTAATTTTTTAACAATAATAGGGACATGTGTTTCATTTTTTCTGAAATTCTGTGTTGTCTGTTTTAATTGTTCTGGATTCTGTGTTTTATGACTTAATACAAATTTATGATAAAAATAGCTGAGAATCAAATGAATTACATCAATAAAAACTTGCTTACTTTGATAATAATTTAATCTTTTAAAATGTAATGAAATGAAATGTGAACTAACAGAGAAAATTTTGAACCCTAACAGAGGTTTACGAGTTAAACTGAAAATTGTGTTTAATAAACTCTATTATTGCTATTAGTTAAACCAAATTATATGTTGAACCAAACTTTTCTTTTGGCGGGTTGTAGTGAAGACCTCTGAGTTCTTGTATGTATCTGAAGATTTCAATTTATTGATTTAAATTTTGCCAAATTCCAAGACATTCCGTGTTAAACAGTAAATTCCATTTTTGTGACTGGATTCAGCTATTTTGTTTGTGTAAATAATAATAATAGTGTATATACTGTATAAAAAGAATAATAGTGCTCTATGTAATGAACCGCAAAAGCTTGTACCATTATTGTACCATTTTCAAAAGGAAATTGCATTACATCTGTTTCAAACACAATACCAGATCAATAAAACAGACAGGAAGAGATCATCCGTTTGACTCTATATGGTGGAACAGCGAACTCAGTATATAAGGGATTGTGTCACCATGGCAACACGGCCTGCGCTTATATCACACGAGTGACAGTGTTTTCAGCAGATGTTAGTCTTGTAGCAATGAAGCTGTCAGCGCTTTCACAGCAGAAGACTGTCAGATAATTGGCTGGAATAACAAACGATCGGATCAGATCTGGTCAGACTGAAACAGAAATCTCAGCAGATTTAACAAACCTCGCCGATGCTTCCTGCTGGAAAGAAAAACCAGATAATATCTCAATTGTTCATGCTGAGAGTCTTCTGCTGAAGTCAGGCATCTCTCCTGAGAAAATCACCCCAGTAATCTCACGTTTCCCCCTCAACAGTGTCTCGAACTGCCCAGATTTGCCAAAGACTGTAATCAAGTGTCAGAGATCTCAATATGAACTCAAACATTTCTCATCAGATGATCCGAGCTGCTCTTTTATAGCTCTGTACTCTTACTGGATGAAGACTATTGACTTATTTGGATCAGAGAAGTCCATCAAACGTAACGAATCACACTGGGTTTGTTTATTTGACATTTTGCTGGTCTGTCCAATTTAGACTCCCATATAAGACGTTTTCGACTTTTTCTGCTTTAAAGGTTCATTTTTGGGGCTTTACAATTAGTTAATAAGCCAGTTACATTCTGTCCTGCTTATGACACCTGATGAGTGTGAAGCTTTTTACACAGCTATTTGTTGTGATTATATTAATTGTTCAATACAATAATGTGTGTTTTTTGAGCTCTTAACGTTGTCTTTTAGACATGATGCTTTTTTTCTAAGTAAAATAACTTTTGGTTTGGAGTTACTGGTTTAATTCCTGTATGTGGATTTTTTTTTATGTCCCTTGTAACATCGATTTTAATTTGTTTTCTGCTAAGTAACAGTATTATTTATATACTTTTATTGGTTTTATTAGTATCTTGAATAAGCTTTATTTTTAATTTTAGTTTAAGTTTATGTGCTTTTGTCTTTTTAATGTATATAGTATACATCAATATGAATATATTTTGAATATTTTGTATATTTATCTTCAATTTATATCCATTTCAGTTTTAGAAGTTTTTGTACTTTACAGTATTTCAGTTCTAATTTAATTGTTTATTTTTTCATCTACTATTTATATTTATATATTTAATTTCATATCTATCTAATATTTATACGTATATATTTAATTCTTTATATATTTATATTTAAAGCTGCAGTCCGTAAGTTTTGCCTCTTTTAAGTAACAAGTCTGCCACGTTTGTTCTGACCAACTGAGGACAAAAGAATTACAATAAATAGCGCTACCAATTGTAATTAAATCTAACGATCAGTTAGCTCATATCACATCTAACCGTGCAAATTATTATTATTGTTATACTTTATTCTCAAATTATTAATGTTACATCAGCATTGCGTGACAATGAGTATAGTCTGTATTAGTATGTAGATTTCAATTTCTGTACAGTCTAATCTCTAATTGTCATACCATTCGAATTTCATGTTATGAAATTCTTTCAACCCAAAAAGCAAATTATGCTCCCTTCGAACTGGTTTTCTTTAAAATACAAATCTTGTGTAATCCCAGGCTATCTGTAATCAGAAGCACATTTAAAACTGGAATATAATTTAATTTCATTTCATTCACACGTGTTTTATATAAACACATAATCCTTTCTGGATCACAATCCGCCATCAAAATGATACATTTAATTATTCTAGCTGCTGTGAGAAAAGGCTATAAACGACCCGTCACCTGCAGGATCCTCACATGCGATAACCTACTAGCCGGGACAACTTCTTTATGTTTACAGACATGACGTAATGACGCAGCAGCATGCTCGTATTTCCCGCGAAAACCTACCCGGACCACTCAAATTAGAAAACATTATTATAAGCTAACCGTTGTGAATCGGGCTAAAGTTATGTACTTGCTCAAATATTGATTTCGGATCATTTGTAACCCAAAAAAGTTACAGACTGCAGCTTTAATGTTTAAATTATTTTATTTCAGCTTAATTTCAATGAACATTTTTAATAGGCATGGCTTTATTTATTTATGTTTTTCATATTTCTGTTTTATCTATTTCCAGTTATTTCTTTAGTTTTCAGTTTCTATGGTTTTCGTTTTAGAAAATGATAGCAGCACTGCTTTGCAATGTAATAATTGGTTTGATGCAGAAAATGCTTCAGTTAAGACACATCAAAAATTAGAAAACAAATGTTAATTTAAAGTTATTCATAGAATTTTGAATAATCAATTTAAAATATATATATATTAAATTTGAAAACTTTAAAATGCAGCCCACCAGATCCAGATTAAAAAAAGTCAAGTTGTTTTGTTTCCAACAACTTCTGCTTGTTTTTACAAACTGAGGGACACGTTTATGGTCATCTTAACCGGTTTTAAATGCCTGGACACCAGCATTTCCCATGGACCTTAGTTAAAGCAGATGTCATATAATTAGCTAAAAATACCAGTATTTGCTGGTAACCAGGGATGCTTGGATCTTGTTGTGGACTTTAATTTGATGAACCTGAATGACTCTTTCTCTCCAGGCCTGTCTATCCGCAGCGTGTGTTGGAGGGCTGACAGGATCCTGGCAGGAACTCAAGACAGCGAGATCTTCGAGGTGATGGTGAGAGACCGAGATAAACCGCTGCTGATCATGCAGGGTCATTCAGAGGGGGAGCTCTGGGCCCTCGACCTGCATCCCAAACAACCGCTGGCCGTCACAGGCAGCGACGATCGATCCGTACGGTCAGTCCACTCCTGCTATTGGATTTTAGTTCATGCCACATCAGTTCACACAGTATACAATACAGCAAGACAGGTGGAAATGACATGATGCTTTTGGTTTTTCAGAATGTTTAAACTAGGGCTGGGCGATAAATGTTATTGTATCGAAATTGCGATAAAAATGTATGTCCATAATGATGATGAGCTCTGGACATTTCAAACTCAAACACACATGATGCTCGCAGTGTTTTCAGTGGCTGAAACACATGAACTTCATCTCCAGAGATGCTCTGAGAGTCACTACAACAGCTTTACACAGTTTCATTTGAGAAAAAATACCATCAAATTCAAACTGAAACTGAAAAAGCTTCTCGACAAACCGTCAAAATAAAAGTCTGGTTTAACTTGAAGAAATTATGACAAAAATATAGTACTGTTCTATACTAAAATGCAGTTCTTAATGTAATAATCATAATATTTTTATTTTTAAAGAATATCATGCAACCAATATGTTTTTTCATCCATGTTTTAATTTATACAAACTGTTGTTCAGCATCTTATTTGACAAAATAATAAAAATGCAATATTTTGTTGTAAATTAGTTTATTAGTAAATCAGTTAAGTATATTTTTTAGTTGATTACCATTTAATTTGAGAAAAACTACTGTCAAATACACCCTGGAACTGAAACTAAAACTAAATCTTCACAACAAATCATCAAAATAAAAGCCTGGTTTAACTTGAAGAATTACTTCTCAAAGTATAATAATAATAATTTTATTTTTAAGGAATATCATACAACCAAGACATTTTTTCATCCATATTTGCATTTTACTTCACTAAACAAAATTGTGTTGCTCAAAATTATTTGTTATATTTTCATTTTATTACATTTGGAAAAACATTTAATTGTTAAAATTTTATTGATGCATTAAATTATAATCTATAAATATAGAAAAAAATTAATACATGAATTTAGGGAAAAATAAAATGAATTTATTGGGCCTAGATTAAAGTTCATTCTCAAGGTCTAACAAACATGTGGACTGCATTTCCTTCCCCATTAATAGTAAATTAATATTATAAAATGGGAAAAATATTGTTGTAATATTTTTAGCCATATTGCCCAGTCCTAGCTTAAACATACAATACAGCCATAAATATGGACACATTTGAATTTTCCTCAAACATGCTTGTTTAGACTGTGGAGTTTGTCTGAACACACGTTGATCGCTCGCTGTAACATGGAAGAGGCGGTTCGCAGCGTTTCCTTCAACAACGATGGTTCCCAGTTGGCTCTCGGCATGAAGGACGGCTCCTTCACTGTTCTTCGTGTCAGGTAATTGAATTTGGGTCCCCTACACTTCATTATTTCAGCTTCATTATTCACAAACTGAGAGCTTGTCTGGTTTTCGAAGGGACATGACGGAGGTGGTCCACATCAAGGACAGGAAGGAAGTCATTCACGAGCTCAAGTTCTCACCCGATGGCTCTTATTTGGCCGTGGGCTCCAACGACGGGTTTGTGGACATCTACGCTGTGGCCCAACGCTATAAGAAAGTGGGAGAGTGCAACAAGTCCACCTGCTTCATAACACACCTGGACTGGTCCGTGGACAGCCGCTTCCTGCAGACCAACGATGGAGCTGGAGAACGATTCTTCTACAGGATGCCAAGTAAGAATAATTATTCATTTATAATTCATGGGAAAGTCGTGAAAATTATTGACACTTTACGATATGTATACATTTCAAGCTGTATTTTCTTTCAAAAATTGTGCAATTTTTAGTGAAGTTGGATGATAAAATACAAAATTCCAGTGAATTATGGGACAGGAAAACCTGTTTGGAAACAGTCGATATTTATGCATTTTGTCATGAAGTCGGTATACATTGTTAAAGTTTTAAATATTTATTCAAATATGCATTGTATAAATTACTAGGGTTTTCACAGTCATGAAAAAAGTTTCAGAGCCGGAAAAGTCATAAACCTATTTTAGTGAAGTTGGATGCTAAAATGTTAAATTCCAGTTACTTATGGACATGAAAACCTGTTTGGAAGCAATTTATGCTTTTTTTTTTTTTTTTAAATTATTAGGGTTTTTACAGTCATGAAAAGTGATTTTAAAATTGTGATTTCCATCAAAAGCGGAGCTTGTGAAAAAAATCTGGGAAGATTCATTGATAATTCATGTGAAAGTCATGAAATTTAAATTTTTTTATTTCACTGTTAAAGTTTTAAATATTAATGTATTTAATATTTATGCTAATATGTTTGCATTTTCTTAAATTAACAGGGTTTTCACAGTCATGACAAATTATTTTTAAAATTTTCCAGACCTGAAAAAGTAATTAAAAACCTTCACAGAGGTGGTTGCTGGTCAAAAAAAGGTCTTGAAAATGAATGAATAATTAATGCAAAGCCGTGAAAATTAAAAACACTCTAGGATTCATTTAAATTTCAAATGTCAATAGACATTTTTAAAGTTTTAAGTATTTCAGAGCTTGAAGTCACTCTTTGTGAGTGGTTCTGTAGAGGAAATTTCTCTTGCAAGCAAATTAGCAATACGACTTGAGTTCAAATTCAAGTTTTAAAACATTTTTGACTTGTTTTGGACAAAAAGTCTATTTATTAATTCCAGGAATTCACACAACAAAGATATTCTATGTGATTTTTAAAAATCTTTGTCCAGCAATCAACAGCGCTGCAAAGGTCATGAAACCCTGAATTACATACTAAGAAGGTAATAAGGTATTTTATGAGTCATATCATGCTTATAATTTTCCTAACTGTTGTTCTGTCTATAGCTGGTAAATTCCTGCCGAAGGAGGAAGCCAAAGGAATCCATTGGATGACGTGGACCTGTGTTCTCGGACCAGAGGTCAACGGAATCTGGCCTAAATATTCCAACGTGAACGACATCAATTCTGTGGATGCAAACTACAGCAGTGCAGTGCTGGTGACGGGTGACGACTTCGGCCTCGTCAAACTCTTCCGATTCCCTTGTCTTAAAAAAGGTCAGCTCGGTGTTCCAGATATCTGTGTGATCCGTGCTGAATAAACCAGTGTGCACTAACAAATGCCATTCTTTCAGCTGCCAAATTCAAGAAATACATCGGCCACTCTGCCCATGTGACCAATGTGCGCTGGTCACATGACCTGCAGTGGGTTCTGAGCACAGGCGGAGCCGATCACTCCGTCTTCCAGTGGAGGTTTCTGCCGGAGGGAGTCATGAATGGAGTTCTGGAGCCGCTGTTGCAAGGTGAGTAGAATTATGGGATTATTATGGGACATGAGAACCTGTTCGGAAACAGTTGGCATTTATGCATTATTCAAAATATTATGTTTTCGCAATCATGAAGCATATGGAAAGGTCAGGGAATTGTAAAATTGTGATTTTCAGACCTGGAAAAGTTATCAAAAACCGTGTTGAGAATTCATTAATAGTTAATGGTAAAGTCTTGAACATTTATGACACTTTATGATTCATCTACATTTTAAAGGTCAGTATTTATGTAAATATTTTATGCTTTTTTTTTTGTTAAAAAATCATCTATTCACAGTCACACAAAAACAAAATCTTAAGATTTGAAAATTAAGAATTTAAAACAAAAATATTAGCTTTGTAACTAATTATTATTATTAGGCCTAAAATATAATTGTTTTATTTCACAGGATAATTGTAATTTATAACAATAATGTTTATAATGTTATTGTTATGATTGTTAAACAATTAATAATAATAAATAGTAATATAAAATAATACATAATATTATAATAATATATTTAAATGTAATTAATATAATAATATAATGTAATAAATACTTAGTATAAATAATATAAAATAATAATAATAAAAGCTATATACATGCTGATACATGCAGGCTTATGCATAAATAATTTTGAGATAAAAAAAATAATACATAATATATTTAAATGCAATTAATATAATAATACAATGTAATAAATATTTAGTATGAATAATATAAAATTATAATAATAAAAGCTCTATGCATACTGGTACATGCAGCCTTATGTATAAATAATTTTGAGATAAAAAATAAAACACTTATTAAAAAATATTAGATATTTTATCTGTTTACGACGTGGAAGTCATGTGACCAACATTAACCAGTCATGAACATGTGAATTAAATTATTTAAATATTAACTTAAAATCTCAGGTACTGTAAGTAAATATTTTACGTCTAAAAAAAATTTGGGGAACCTCTCAATAAAAATGAGTATAGTGTTTTTAATTGTACGTTTTATTTATTTTTTTACATTGAAATGAATCATATCACACAGAGAAAGCGATATTCTGACAGTGTTTTCTGGTTCACAGAGAGCTACGCTGACTCTAACAGCGGCGATTCTGACTCCGACTTTTCCGACGTTCCCGAGCTGGACTCAGACATCGAACAGGAAGCCCAGATGAACTACGAGCGTCAGGCAAGAGACACTTTAAACCCCAACAAAACCCATGTTCCCAAACTGAGAGGGTCTTATGTTGAGTGTTTTATGTAACAGTCATGCTCGGCTGCTTTCTTCCTGTTCCTCTCGTTATTTTCACAGCTGATTGGCCGGCTTCTGTTGCCCTTTATGCTTTTTCTGAATCTCTGAATGTGTCGCGAGTGGATTTCTCCCTGTAACTCTTCTCCCAAACACCCCTCAGGTGTATAAAGAAGATCTTCCTCAGCTCAAGAAGAAACTGGCTGGATCTCTGAAGAGGCAGAAAGCGCCAGATGAGGGGCTGCGCCTGCAGTTCGTCCACGGGTAAATTCATTGCAAACGTTATTATGTGTTTGGTATGAACTAAGTGTGTGTACAAATCTTTTACCCTCTCTTGGGTTATAAATTGTACTGTATGTAAAAAATATTTTTAATATTTTTATTTTAATATATAATTATAAATTATACTTATAAAATTTATTATATTATTATATATGTACTTTTTCTAAATGTATATGAAAATATATAAATATATAAAATGTATAATATTTATATGATATTATATGATTTTATATATACAGAATGAATCCATTAATTATAAAGTATACATATATACAATTATAAGATATATTCATGTTATATGTATAATTTATATTTATATATTTTATAATATAAATTAGAATTTTTAAACTATAATGTGTAATTATATATTTTGCCATTAAAGTGAGATTTACTGAACCTAAACAGGAGCCTAATAAAAGGCTCATTTAAAAGAAAAAGTATAAAAAAAAATATATATATATATATATATATATATATATATATATATATATATATATATATATATATAAATTGGAATTGTTCTATGAACTTCATGTATTTCAGAACTCTTTTTTTTATCATGTATTCTGACAAAATCCATCTTCAAACTTTTATTTTACACATATTTTGTATATAACAGGTTATATATAACCTAAATGCAAACCATGTGAGAAAGTTGAGTTTTGTTAAAATTAATGTTTAATTGTTTTTGTTTTTCTATAAACTTTACATCTTTCAGAGCTTAAACATTTTTTTGGGAATCAAATGCTTCCCCATTAGTGCTTTTAGGATTGTATTTTTCTACAATGCACAGTTGCTTACATTAATAGAGCTGATGGCTGGTTGTTTGATTGATTTGTGCAGTGGTTGTTGACTGGCGTGTGTCTGTGTCTCAGGTACAGGGGCTGTGACTGCAGGAATAATCTGTTCTACACTCAGGCCGGAGAGGTGGTGTATCATGTGGCGGCTGTGGCCGTGGTTTATAATAGACAGCAGCACACGCAGCGCTTTTACCTCGGTCATGACGACGATATCCTGGGCCTCACTGTGCATCCGCTCAAAGATTACGTGGCCACTGGTCAGGTGAGAGGTTTACAAAACAGCAAGACTGAAACTGTTGTCCACAATCTGTTGTCAAACCAGATCAGATCAGATTTCATAGGGTTTTTCCCCCCAAACAGATTTCTATCAAATATGCCTAACAGTTGGATTTGAGCTGTCAGCATGCACAGCCTCATTTCAGATCATATTGCCTTCAGTTGGTGATAATTTTATGGAGTGTGTATTTTCCTGACAGCTGTTCTCTGTAAGGCGTGGTTATAAATGTGCAGTGCATGATGTTGAACTGGTGTGTGTGTGTGTGTCAGGTGGGTCGAGATCCGGCCATCCATGTGTGGGACATCCAGACGCTCAAGTGTTTGTCTCTGCTGAAGGGTCAACATCAGCGCGGGGTTTGTGCTCTGGAGTTCACAGGTCAGACCACGACATATAGTTTACATGGAAACCTGTAATAAAATGATATTTCCATTAATGCTTTTTTAATTTAATCCTAATTTGAGACTTTAAAATACATTATAAAAAAAATTAAAAAAAAAAACTGATTTTATTTTAATTCTTTTTAAGGACACATTTCTCATTTTCATTTATCTCAATGTACCAAAATAAAAAAATAAAATACAAATTAATCAAAACTACATAGACATTAAAAGATTTAAACAAATAAAAATTAATAAAAATAAAATAAAATAAATAAAAAACTAATAAAAAAAATTAAAAAAAAAAAAAAAATGCACAACAAAATTTCTAAACTTTAACTAAAATTAAAATGAAAACAGAAAATATAAAAATAAACACTAATTCAAAATATTAATTATAAATAATAAAATATTTACAATAATATTATACCTGGGTAAAATGTATATATATATATAACTTTGAAATACAATAAGTGATTAAAAAAAGTATGTATTATATTTTAATCCTATTTTTATTTAACTCACGTACACTATGAAGCCTCTGAATATTCAAATGACACAAAAGTGGAGAATCTCTGCTTTTACGACAATTTTAAAGCATTTAGATAGGATTAGCAGTTCAAAAGTTATTAGACATTTAAGAACAATAGTTATTTTTAGCCGCGGGCGGCTGTCTCGGTCTTTGAGGGTTAATAAACTATATAGATTTTTTTTTTTTTTTTTTATCTAAAACTAATAAAAAAGACAAAAATGCACAACAAAATTTATAAGCTTTAAAATTAAAATTAAAGCAGAAAATAGACAAATAAAAACTAATTCAAAATATTAATATTAAAATAATAGTATATCAATGATACTAAAATAACACTGCGTTTTGCATGGAAGTCAGCTGAGAAACTTTGAGTTAAAAGTAATGTTACATTTTTTTTAAATTACATTTAAACTATATATATTTTCAGGGCTTACTCAATTTCATTAAATATTCTGACAAAATTGCCAGAGTAAGCCAATGCATCTCCATTAATGTTTCCAGAATCTTATTTTTATACGATGTACAATTGCTTAAACATGTTTTTAAACATTTCTGTGTCACATTCTTCTCAAATCTAGCGGATGGCAAGAGTTTAGTGTCAGTGGCAATCGACGAAGATCATTCCATAGTCATCTGGGACTGGAAAAAAGGCGAAAAACTGGCCAAATCCAGGTAAAACCATCCCTTTATAATGGTAAAGAGTGTTTACAGCAATCTGAATCGCTCACAAAAGACATCTGTCTCTCTTTTTACCATAGAGGACATAAAGATAAGATCTTTGTGGTGAAAGGAAACCCGTTCCGCATGGACAAACTGCTGACGGTGGGAATGAAACACATCAAGTTCTGGCTGCATACTGGTGAGATTCATTAGTTAATGCTGTGAATACTAAGAGTCTCGCATCCTAAATCACAGCAGTAGCACTTGTTTTCAACTTAGGGTGTTTGTTATATGTGCAGACAGTGTTTTTACTGAAATATCTGAAGCATAAGCTCTTGCCCATCTCTCTCACGAGAACATGACTGTGAGGAGAATCTGCCACATCACATCGAGCCGTCATAAGCTGATGTGACTGTTTCATCAACTTTACCATCAGCGCGCCGTATTTGACCAATTAAATGTGAGCACGAGCTTTAAAAAGAGCTCAGTGAGTCAAAACCAAATGCTCCAATAACAGAATTACTCTCTGTGAACTAATGCTTTGGTTGCTTTTTCCTCTGGATAAATTCAAATGCATTTGCTTGATGTCTATTTCTCACTCCAGGAGGAGGTTTAACATTTAAAAGAGGCATTTTCGGGAATCTCGGTAGGCAAGAGACCATGATGTCCGCCTGCTACGGACGCTCGGAGGATCTGGTGTTTTCAGGGGCGACGACAGGTGACGTGTACATCTGGAAAGACACAACGCTCATGAAGAGCATCAAAGCTCACGACGGGCCCGTGTTTGCCATGTGCTCTCTGGATAAGGTGAGCTGATTTTGCCACAGGTACATGGTATCCTGCTTAGACTGTGCATTAAATATAGATAAACAGTAGGTCAAATGCATTTCTTAGCTGTTAATGGTGTGTTGTGACCTAAAGGGTTTTGTGACGGGGGGTAAAGATGGAGTTGTTGAGCTGTGGGACGACATGTTTGAGAGATGTCTGAAGACGTACGCCATCAAGAGGGCGGCACTCTCGCCTTCATCTAAGGGTAATTATAAATCCTCAAAACAGAAATAAATATACTATATTTTGTTTCAATAATTATTAGTTATTATTTTGTATTGTGAGGGATTTCATGGTACTCAACATTATTTACCTCCAAAAAATAAACTATTTATTTCTATATAATAATAATAATAATAATATGTTAATATAAATATTAGAAAAACAATTAATATGATTTTTAATTATTGCAGTGTTTTTTTAATGAAATTATTTAACGTTTTGTATTGTGAGGGAATTTCATGGTACTAGACAATATTTACCTCTAAAAATATTTATTTCTATATTAATAATATGTAAACATAAATATCAGAAAAAAACTATTAATATAATTTTTAATTAATGCAGTGTTTTTTAGAGGTCGACCGATAGTGGATTTTACAGATACCGATAGCTAGGTTGGACCACAATGGCCGATACCGATTAATCAACCGATACTGAACGAAAACTAAAATAGAGCTTTACTATTTTTTAAAAAGCAGTAACAGTACTGAACCATACTTTGTAAATGAATAAAAATTGTAGTATTAATATTAATTATTATATTGATCATTAGTTATTTCATAGTTTACTAATGTTAAAAGAAGAAACTTTAAAATTTAAAAATGAAGCCTATTAGTAATAGTAAATGTTGAAACGAAATGAACACACTCTAACAAGGAACAATACTTCTACAGCTTTCATTAATGTTACAAATGAACTCTTATTGTTAAGTATTACCATTTAATTTCAACAGTCATGCTTAAAGATAGCCATTTTGAAATACCTACACAAGGCCATATTAAAATTACATGCACAAGTTATTGGTATTGTATGTATACTCTCACATTTTCAAGCACAGCGTTGCGTCTTAGAGAAGTCCCAGGTGTCACACACAACAGACGCGTCATATTCAATTCAAGCAGCGGTCTAAAACTGTTTATTTAATCACCAAACGGACATAAGTTTGCTTCAAGAATGAACTATGTGGCATAAATGAGTTTGAAGTTCGGTGTTTAAAAAAACAGAGCAAACATAAAGAGAGCGCAATCTGTATTACAGCTCTCTTTATTACAGCTCTCTATATGAAGCATACAAGACTGTATTAGAGCCACAGAAAGACAAACATTTTGCTGAAAAATGCACAATACATAATCTAGGATGAAGTCATTATGTAAATTAACAATGATTTGGGACAAATATAATGTTATTTAGTGGAAAACTATGTGAATGGCGCTCTGTTCCGCAGCAGGATTTTCTGTCGGCTGCATTTAAATGCGCGTTTGAAGTTTCCCGCTGGCTCAGCATCACATGCCAAAACAAACAACATGTGCTGTCAGTGATTGCCGCCTCTAGAGGCCGCTCTCGTACTTTATAATGACAGCAGACCATTCTCAGCCACTCCAGCAACAGACGCAACACGGAAAACTATCGGCATGGATTTTTGCCGATAACCGATAGTTCTGCAAATCAACTATCGGCGCCGATTAATCGGTCGACCTCTAGTGTTTTTTGTACTGAAATGAATGTACTATATTTTGTCTCAGTCATATTTATTATTTAATATTTTGTATTTAAAGGTACAAGACAGCTCTAAAACACATCTTATTTCTATTAAAAATAATACAACACAAATATTAATAATATTTACCTCTAAATTTTCTATATAAAATAACACAAATATTAGAAAAATCCTTCCTATTATTTTTGATGAATACAGTGTTTATGTTAAATGAATGCTGTGTTTAACTTTGAAATAAATGTACTAAATGTTTCAATAATATTTACTTTTTAATATTTTGTATTGTTTTAGGTATTTCATGATACTCAACGATATTTACCTCTAAATAAACACTATTTATTTTTATATAAAATAATACAAATATTGATGCATATTATTTTCAATGAATACAGGCAGATTTATTAATAATTAATAAACTCACCAAGTTTCCTACCATTATGATGTAGTAAAAATGACAAAACTTTGAAGTGACCACAGACCTACAGAGGGTTATGCTTATATAATAAAACCTACTGTTGTTTAGGACTGCTGTTAGAGGACAACCCGTCCATCAGAGCGATCACTCTGGGACACGGACACATTCTGGTCGGCACCAAAAACGGAGAGATCCTGGAAATCGACAAGAGCGGCCCCATGACTTTACTCGTACAGGTGCGTGTCACGCTCAAATATACAGCTGCAAATCCAGATGTAACGAGTCACTCAACTCAAATTCACGATTTGATTTTTTTTTTTTAACAAAATGAGATTGAAGACAAATTATACAGTAAATGAGAAGGTGTCCTTTTATTAGGCTATCGCTGCACGTTTCTTTGTGAAGTTTAAATATAACAAAACTAAATTGAAATTTTAAAACAAACCAAATCGAACAAGTGACACAAATAACAAACAAAGGTTTTGTCTGTGCTCTTTCCATTTAAAATTGGAGGCAACCACTGCATTTTAATCATGATCCAAACAAAGATGCAGCATACAAGCAGCAATTTCGAAATTTGAAGCAAAAACAGAATGGTTTGACTTTAGTTTTGTTAAACTATACTACATTAAACATATCTGAACAAAACAGCAGACGAGCTGAATGAGACTCAAATTCACTTTCTGCCAGCAGGTGGTGCTTATGAACAGCAATCATATAGGGCCCTATTTTAACGATCTAAGCGCATGGTCTAAAGCGCACGGCGCAGGTGCACTTAGAGCGTGTCCGAATCCACTTTTGCTAGTTTAAAGCCCGAAACGCATACTGCACGATTTTCGGCTGTCCCAGATGCCAGTCTTTCGTCTGGGACAGGGCTTAACAACGGAAAAAAACGGTCAGTGCATGGTCTAAAAGGGTTGTCCCTATTCTCTTAATGAGTAATGGGTGTGTTTTTGGGCATAACGTGCAATAAACCAATCAGAGTCTCATCAGTTGCGCTCGCGCCATGGCAAATTCGCTATTTACACAGCAAGCGTAAAAGACTGAACACGTCTCCGAGAGGAATTCTGATACATGCAATGCCTATCCATTTTGACATGTAGGTATTTTTATATTTATGTAGCATACACAATAATAATCTTTTACACTGTAATCCTTTAATTTTTAATATTTGGCATGTTTGTGTGCTGCTGCGCTTCCCTGTGTGAGTAATAAGCAGAGTGTACGTGCATTGTGGACTCGCCTATAGGAGCATATTACTAACGCGCTCTTTAAATAACAAAAAAATACTGTGCCATTGACTTTAGAGCAGGTTTTAGTTGGTCAATGGCACGCTCTATTTCAGTCGCCTCAAAATAGCAACGCGCCAACGATGCACCTGAACACATCTCGTTTTCAGACCAGCACGCCCAAGGGCGCACAAATGGGCACAAATGCATTTGCTATTTAAGCAACGTGGCGCAGGACGTGAAAATGATAACTGTGTCGGGCTGAAACTAGCAAAAACACTCGCGTCGTTGTGTAAATTGATGCAAACGTGATGCGATTAATTTAGTGCCTCAGATGCGGCCGTTCTAATGACGTACAAAACACTTCTGTTATTCACTCGCCAGAAAACCTTGTTAACTTCATTTGAGCATGATTTTCAGAGTGTCCAAGATCTTATATAAAGCCAAAACACCAACTCTGATGACGCATTGTTTAATTACTGGGAAAAAAGACCTTTCCCCCTTTCTATCTTTTTTTTGTGTGTGTGTGTGTGTGTGCCGTGGGATTTTTTTACTTAGAAAAAAGGTTGGGAAACACTGCCATAGTGTTTCCTGGGTTACCGCTGTAAACAAAGCAGAGCTGCGTTTATGAACACTACTTTAATATGCATCGTTCAGAGGCAAGATGAAAAGAAAATGCCATCTAAACTTTTCTAAAGACAGTCAGTTCCCCTCAGAGATACATTCATATAAACTCCTACCCCCAACTGTATCGCAATTTGTTTAGCATCTCAACCGATTTGAATTGTCACATATGTGACCCTGGACCACAAAACCATAAAAATACAAACAAAAAAATAAGTGTCAATTTTTTAAAATTGAGATTTCTACCTCATCTGAAAGCTGAATAAATAATCTTTCCATTGATGTGTGGTTTGTTAGGATCGGACAATATTTGGCTGAGATACAACTATTTGAAAATCTGGAATCTGAGTGTGCAAAAAAATAATCAAAATATTGAGAAAATCGCTTTTAAAATTGTCCAAATGAAGTTCTTAGCAATGCATATTACTAATCAAAAATTAAGTTTTGATATATTTACAGTAGGAAATTCACTAAGTATCTTCATGGAACGTGATCTTTACTTAATATCCTAATGATTTTTGGCATAAAAGAAAAAATTTATAATTTTGACCCATAAAATTAATTTTTGGCTATTGCTGCAAATATACCCCAGCGACTTAAGACCAGGGTCACATATTTGAATCGATTTTCAACCGGCTCACGGTTGAATCGTTACATCCCTACAAACCAGATTAGATGGTCAGGCTGGTCAACTAGTTGAAGTGTGTGTTGTGTTTGATGTGTTTTAGGGTCACATGGAGGGGGAAGTCTGGGGCCTCGCTGCTCATCCGCTGCTGCCCATCTGTGCCACTGTGAGTGACGACAAAACGCTGCGCATCTGGGAGCTTTCAGCCAACCATCGTATGGTGGCCGTCCGGAAACTTAAGAAAGGTTCGTGATTCGCTAACCTCCGTCCACATTTGGAAGATCTCAAATTAGTTATCACAAGCAGTTTTGGTGTATGTGTGTGTTTGTAGGTGGTCGATGCTGTGCCTTCTCGCCAGACGGAAAAGCCTTAGCGGTGGGTCTAAACGACGGCAGCTTCCTGGTGGTGAATGCAGACACGCTGGAGGACATGGTGACCTTTCACCACAGGAAGGAGATCATCTCTGACATCAGGTTCTCTCAAGGTAACTGTCTGGCAGTTTTAGATATTAAAAAAGGCTGATAATGCATATGTTATTTAAAATACAAATTCCCATTAGAAATATGTGATAGATATAGTTGTAGTTTTGTAGCTCCAGAGCTGAATTTATCTCGTAAGCTTTGACCCACAAATTTGCTCTGCTTCCAAGTTAGACATTTTTATCCAATGGTAAATTAAATTATTCCACAAAAAAATTATTTTGGGTGTTAAAATCGAAGGGATCACAACCCTGGAGGGGTCAAATGAGGTGAAAACATTTATTGTTGTCAGAGATGCTTTCTAATAGTATGTCAACAATATATAATACGTAAAATAAAAAAGATAATTTGGTCATTCATTCATAAACCCACATATAAGACCAAATGATATTTTGCAGAGTAATTTCATAGCCAAAATTGATGTGCAATTAATTTGATGAATTAATTGGTATGTCATGTAATTAGATGTTTGTTTGTTTTTAAATTAATTAATTTAATTTAATATTTATAAGCCCAAATATTTATAAATACACATGTATAAATGATAATAATAAAGTATTACTTATTTCTGTAAATACATGTAATTAAATAGATATATAGTAAATTAAAAAGTGTGTATATATATTTTTAAATAAAATATAAATGTATATATAAATTTATTATCATTTATATAATATATATAAAATAATATGTGTGGTGTGTGTGTATATATATATATATATATATATAAACAAAATTAATATATAATAATAAAATAATCTAATTTTATATATACAATTATAGTATTAAAAAAATATGTATATGTGTGTGTGTATTTGTATTTTAGTAAAATAAATAAACAAATAAATATTAAATATATTTCATTATGTAAAATGTTCATAAAACATGTAATATATCTTTTTTACGGTTTTTTTTTCTTCTTTCTTGAAGATGCTGGAAAATACCTCGCCGTGGCCTCCCACGACTCATTTGTGGACATTTATAACGTTCTGACCAGTAAGCGGGTGGGAATCTGTAAAGGAGCGTCCAGCTGTATCACACATGTGGACTGGGACGTCCGCGGTAATCCAGACATACACAAAACACAAATATATATTCAAGCAATAATATGCACATTAATGTCTCTCTGCATGTAATGAATCAATCCTTGAATGAAATACAGTTAAAATACAGTTGAAGGGATTTATTTGGCCAGCTGTAGCTTGAATTATATTTTATTAGGGAACAGCTTTTTTAGACCTACAGTTAAAGGACTTGTATAGTATTTATGTCATGTATTTTTGGCAGTATAATAAAAGGGTAATTTTGCTTTAAGAGCATTAGAACAGCGCCTGCAGAAATCCATCATTAGCAAATAAAAAAAAACAAATGCATAAAGACACTTAATCAAACATTTTTTGCGTGTTGATGCAGGAAAACTGCTTCAAGTCAACACTGGTGCCAAAGAGCAGCTATTTTTTGAAGCTCCACGTGGAAGACGACAAACTATCAGCAGTTTAGAGGTAAAAAAAACTACACACAGCCATATATATCACCAACTCCAGCGTCATCACCGTGTAACTGTGTGTTTGTGTGTGCTCAGTTTGAGAAGATGGAATGGGCCACATGGACGTCAGTGCTGGGTCCCACCTGCGAGGGCATCTGGCCGACGCTCAGTTTCGTCAATGCCTCTTCACTTACCAAAGACAAGAAGCTGCTGGCCACCGGAGACGACTTCGGCTTCGTCAAGCTCTTCAGCTTCCCCTGCAAGGTCCGACAGCAGCAAAACCACATCATATATTCACATACACTACTGTTCAAACGTTTTTAATGCTTCAGAAAGAAGTCTCTTATGTTCTCCAAGGCTGCATTCATTTGATCAAAATACTGTAAAAACTGTAATATTGTGAAATATCATTTCAATTCAAAATAGTTGTTTTTTGTGTGAATATTTCATAAAATTAATTTATTTCTGACATAAAGCTGAATTTTCAGCATCATTACTCCAGTCTTCAGTGTCACACGATCCTTCAGAAATCACTTTAATATGCTGATTTGCTGCTTTTCTTATTATCAATGTTGAAAACTGCTTCATATTTATGTAAAATCTGTTATAATTTTTTCTTGTATTTTTTGATGAATAGAAACTTCAAAAGAACAGCATTTCTTATTATAGTTTTATTTTAGTTTATTTATCAACTATTATATTTCTTTATAATAAATGATCATTTTTTTCCTTTAAAAGTGACAAAACCTGTCCAATTAATACCAATTAAAAATATAATTTTCTTTAAATTTTTCATACAGGGTCAGTTTGCCAAGTTTAAAAAGTACGTGGCTCACAGTGGCAATGTGACGAACGTACGATGGTCCAATGACGACGCGATGTTGCTGTCGGTGGGCGGAGCTGACACCGCCCTCATGATCTGGGCGAGAGAGGGGATTGGTCCACGCGAGAGCAAAGCTGTGGACAGCGAGGAATCAGACGACGACGCTGAAGAGGATGGAGGTAATGGTTTTGTTTGTGATCACATTAAATTTATCATTGAAATTTTACATTTAGTTTAAATTCAAATGTAAATTTTTTATTTAATTATTTAATTTGACATTTTTAATTACAATTTTTAATTTGCAATTTTATTTAACTAACGTTTGTGTGTTTAGGGTACGACAGTGACGTTTCTCGGGAAAAGAACATGGATTACACAACGAAGATCTACGCCGTTAGTATAAGACAAATGACAGGCGTGAAACCGCACCAACAACAGAAGGAGATCCTGGTGGATGAACGGTAATATAAAACAAAAAAGTTCATCACTGCAAAAGATGTTTTTCCTTTTTAGTAGTTTTTTCTTCCTAGCTTAATAACATGAGATATTACTTGTTTTACTAGTTTTCTGAAAAAAATATCAAAATGAAGTGTTCATGCTTAAAACAAGAAAATTATCTGCCGAATGCGATCAAAATAAACATATGAAAATGTCTAAAGAAATAAAAAGAAATAAGCAATGAGAAAAAAAAATTTTTTGTTTGAATTAAATAGATTTTTCTGACCTCGCTGGCAGATAAATGTTCTTGTTTTAATCAAAAACTCACTTCATTTTGATATATTTAGCAGAAAATGAGAGACAATTTGCAAAAAGTTTTTACTCTTAGTATATTTGTCTTGTTTTCCATTAGAAATATTGAAAAATTAAATCAAGATAAATTTACTTTGGATGAAAAAAAAAAAACGTTTCTGAAAAATGTATCAAAATGAAATTAGTTTATGCCACAAAAAAAAAAAAAAAAAAAAAAACCTTTTCCCTTTGAATTAAGTTGATTTTGCTGACTCCACTGGTTCTTGTTTTAAGCAAAAACTCACTTCATTTTGATACATTTATCAGAAAACAAGACTTGATATCTTAGGTCATTTTGCATCTCAAGTAAATACAGTATATCTTGATTTGAGAATGTTTAGATATTTGTAATAGAAAACAAGACAAAAATACTGAGAAATAAACTCTTTTTTTAAAAACGTCATTATTGGTTTCCTGCAGGCCTCCAGTGAGTCGAGCCGCACCGTTACCTGACAAACTGGTGAAGAACAACATCACAAAGAAGAAGAAGATCGTGGAGGTCAGTCGGTCATGAGCTCATGAAGAGTCAGTATTGTCCTCATATACTGTCAGTGTGTGTGTGTGTGTATGTGTGTGTGTGTGTGTGCTGACGTCTGTGTGTGTCAGCAGGAACTGTCTCTGGATCACGTGTTTGGCTACAGGGGCTTTGATTGTCGAAACAACCTTCACTACCTCAATGATGGAGCAGACATCATCTTCCACACGGCCGCCGCTGCTGTTATTCAGAACCTCTCTGCTGGTACAGTCCTGATTCAGCTTCACTGCTGACCTCTGACCTCTGGCTTAGTGTCTCAGCATGTGGCAGATGTGCAGGAAAAACACAACTAGACGTTTTAAATACTACAGACTTTGAAATAGTACAGTTTGACATTATGCATCAGCTGAGTTTGTGGGCGTGTCTTCTGAGACTAATCTGGTTCCAGATCAGACAGGAGGTGCTGCTGACCTCTACAGGCTGCAGAGGGAACTTGCTAAAGTTAAATGAACTAAACCAGCTTTAGTTACAACATATTTAAAAAAAAAAAAAAAAAGATTTATTAAATATGTATTTAATTATATTATACTAAAATGATATAAAACTACAATTTATATATATATAATATATATATAAAATACCTACAGTATTTAAAAATTATTATTAAAATGTGCACATTATTTTATTTTCAAAGTAGTTTTTTTTACAGTAATTAATTATGTACTACAGTATGATTTTTGGTTAAAGTTTACGTGTATAATTAGAATATACACTACCATTCAAAAGGTTAAACATTTAAAAAAAATGTAAACTTTTATTTAGCAAGGATGCATTAAATTGATCAAAAGTGTCAGTAAAGACATTTATAATGTTGCTAAATATTTCTATTTCAAATAAATGCTGTTCTTTTGAACTTCCTATTCATCAAAGTACCTGAAAAATAAAATGTATCACAGTTTTCACAAAAATATGAGAAAAAACTGTTTTTAAGATTGTTAATAATGATAAATGTTTCTTGAGCAGCAAATCAGCATATTAGAATGATTTCTGAAGGATCACGTGACACTGATGCTGAAAATTCAGCTGCATCACAGCTATAAATTACATTTTACAGTATATTGACATGGAAAACAGCTATTTTAAATTGTAATAATATTTCACATTATAACAGATTTTACTGTATTTTAATCAAATAAATACAACCTTTGTGAGCAGATGAGGCTTCTTTTAAAAACATATTTAAAAATCGTACTTTTATTGACCCAAAACTTGAAGCAGTGAATGAGATAAGTATATTTTCTGCTACGTACTAAAATAATATAGCAGTGTGACAATTTTTTAAAAGTACATGTGGTCTTTCTATTAATGTGCGCTGCATGCATGCTGTTTAACACGGACTGGAGAATTAAAGTAGTTGTAGATGAAGGTGTTTGTGATTTGCAGGAACTCAGAGCTTTTATCTGGAGCACACGGATGACATCCTCTGTCTGACTGTCAATCAACATCCCAAATTTCTCAACATCATCGCCACCGGTCAGATCGGTGAGTGGGCTAATGAACAAACCAGCCTCTGCACACATTTCCTAATGCAAATCGGTGTAATTTTCACCATCTGAGTCATTTTCATTTGCTCACGTTGACTTTTGCGTTGCTTCTTTCAGCTGCACTGCTTGGTTTTGTGTTAATAACAAGCCTGCTTGTGATTTGTGCGAATAAGTTGAATCTCTCACGTAATTCTGCTTTGGCTTCTCTCATTTTTGTTCATCACTGTCTCATCCTCTCACCCAACACACCACCACACAGGCGACATCACCGATCTGCCAGGTAGGACAGCAGGACCTCCTGCCATCTGACTTCAGTTTGTCTCACTGACCTTTTGTGTTCGACTCCAGAAATCCAGGACAGCTTTTTTGGGCTCCGAACTAGAACTAAAGCATGCATTTTTTTCTCCAAAGCAATGATCCTGGTTCAATGCAAGTCAAACACTTGAGTTCCGTAGATGTGAATTTAAATTCAGCATTCAGTTTGCGATGTTAACATGACACTTTGCGTTATTCTGTAACGCTTTACCAGTTACGTGCATGGTAAACCAGTTAATATGGTACTAAGCACTGTATGATGCACACAGATTTATCCATTTAGAAGAATAAACTAAATGGGAATAACTTGCATAATAATATATGTAAATATAATATTAAAGCAGTTACTGCAATAATGAAGTAAATAATCATCATCAAATAATAAATGTATCATATATTTTAATCAAATTAATCATAATAATAACAAGCTAAAATAATGCAGTTTAAATAACCATCAAAGAATCTGATTAGAATCTGACTTTTGAAGTAATGATGCTGAAAATTCAGCTTTGATCACAGGAATAAATTGCATTTTACTATATATTCACATAGAAAACAGCTGTTTTATATTTTAAATAATATTTCACAAAATTACTGTTTTTGCTTTATTTTTAATCAGAAGAGACTTCTTTTATGAACATTAAACAATGTTTTTTCTAAACTTTTATGAATAACTTTATAAGAATAAGAGTAACAAACTAAAATATTACATCTTTGAACAGAATAATTAATATAAATACTTGCACAAAAATACAAACTTCAAACTTCACATTTCTGCTTTTAAACCATTAACTGAATTTATGAATTAATTTATTTATTCATTTTGCTTGCATGAATGAATTCATGCATTTATCTGTATTTAGTGCATTTAATTTTGCATTTATTTATCTAGCTATTTATGTTTTTATGCATTTATCTATGCATTTAGTGTATATTTGTTTGTTCGAAATTTCATTAAGAATCCTCATTGATTTTGCACCAGAAAAATACAGCTCTGTTTAAAAAACTTTTCAAAACTAAAGTTTAAATTCATTTTTTTGGTTCTTCCAGCATGTCATAGATAAGATCTCTTAATATGTATTGAACTCTGAATATTTCTTTAAGGAATCAATCTTTAATCTCACATTTGATGGAATAACATCTGTCTGTGGTTCATGAGGGTCTGGAAGCTGGATTTCCACAGATTTCCGGGTTTTATGTCCGGGTTTCAGTAAAGACCACCTCTGTAAAGAATACATTCTCATGTTTGCATGAAGCATCATGCAGCATATTGGCTTGATTTTCTGTCATCATCTCAGAGTCATGATGCCTCGTTCCCTCCCTCAGCGCTAGAATACATATCTAATACTGACATGCCCGCGGCGTGTGTTTGCTCTGTCATGTTGAAAACCTCGAGGACTGTCATTATGAACTCATAATAGCCATCCCAAATTCATTCTGCTGCTTTATTAACAGTGTTGGGGAGTGACTAACTAAAAGTAGTGACACTAACTATATTCTTCCTACATTACATCATACAACTATATTGTTTTCTAATTAGAGTAGCTTCTCCAGCAACAGGCTATTTTTTTTAAGCCATACTAGTGTCGCATGATGAACATTTAATTCAATGATGCTTTTTAGCACAATGTTTTCAAATTATTTATCTATTTATGCGGTTATTTATTTGCATTTATTTATGCATTTTTCTATGCATGTAGTGCATTTATGAATTTATACATTTACTGCATTTATTTTTGCATTTTTATATAGATTTTTTATATGCAGTTATTTATATGCATTATTAATGCATTTATGTATTTATTCATTTATTTAAGCTTGCATACATTTATATTTGCATTTAGTACATTTATTTTGCAATTATTTATATGCATTTATTTATGAATTTATGCATTTTTCTACACGTTTAGTGCATTTGTTTTTGCATTGATTTATAGTTATTTAAATGCAGTTTTTTAATGCTTTTATTTGTGTTTATGCATTTATTCATGCATTTGTCTATGCATTTAGTGCATTTATTTTTACATGTATTTATGCAGTTACTTGTATGCCTTTATGTATGCATTTTATGCTTGTATGCATTTACAATATCTATGCATTTAGTGAATTTATTTTTGCATTTATCTATGCATTTTGTTGTGTAAATTTGTCTGTTTAAAAAAATTCATTAAAAACTCCAGAAAATGTGCCAGAAAAATACAGCTCTTAAGTAACAAGTTGTATAATCCCCCTTTAAATAGCATAGTTAACTGCTTCTTGTTAGTAGCGTGTAGTTGTACTACTTTTTCTAAATGCATCTTTACTGCAGTGCAACTACTGTAATCCAGTTTCATAGTAGCTTCCCAACACTGTCTATTAATATAAATAACCCACAACATTTGCATAATTGATGTCTTCTAATACACCTAATATGGATTTTATTGATCTTGTGCTGAAAGGAGCAGTTGTGGATCTGTCCTTCAGCTGAGAGTAATGTGATGTTGGTCTGTGTCTGTGTGTGTGTGTAGGCCTGGCGCCGTCTATTCACGTGTGGGACGCCATGAGCAAACAGACGCTGTCAGTGCTGCGCTGCTCTCATGCCAAAGGGATCGGATACGTCAACTTCAGTGCCACGGGAAAACTGCTGCTGTCTGTGGGAGTGGATCCGGAGCACACCATCACTGTGTGGAGATGGCAGGAAGGTGTGTGAAAACCAGTGGTTTAACTAAATGTATACTTAAAGTTAGCCCTGCATCTGAAAAAAAAGCCTAATGTTAGCTAATTTGATGATGCTCAAAATTTTTTAAATGTCAATAAAACTTTCCATCGCGTGCACTTTGTTCAAAAAATAATGTGTATGTATTAGCTTTAATGCACTTATCAAATTAACAAAAGCAGTGAAAAGTCAAAAGCTTGAGTTTTAATGACAAAAGGAAGTATTCAGAAGTGGATAATTTGACTTAGAATTTGCAAAGGAGCGGAAAAAATTTTCTAATATTTAATCAATTTTTTTTTTTACATAAACAGAAATGATAAAAAAGGAAATTGCAATAGCAATTAAGTTAATTAAGGTTTTTTTGTTTTGTTTTTGTTAAGTTTAAATCTCGCAATTCTGACTTTTTTCTCAGAAATTTTGAATTCTTGCAAATTATAAAACTGCATTTTTAACTAAAACCATGCTAAAAACATCTTTATTACTAGAAATAAAAAAATGTTAACTGAAATAAAATATAAAAAAATTACAAATAAATAAAATAAAGTAATAAAACAAAACATTTAATTTAAGGTAGTTGCCAAGGCAAAACTTCTAATTTTCAGTTACTTTAACTTAGTTAGGCCACTGAAATAACTAAAACTAAAATGGAAATTCATAAAAACCTACATAGATGTATTTTAAAAAATAATAAAATGGTAAAAACATGCAACAAAATTACTAAAATTATAAAAGTGAAAAAAGAAAATACAAAGATACAAATTCTAAATATTATTAAAAATTATAATGGTGTCTTAATGATATTAAAATAACACTGGTAATGACAATAATTCTTTAATAAAGAAAATAATGTTAAAAATTGCAATTGTGAGTTAACATCTTGCAATTCAGTTTTTTTCTCTCAGAAAAAGATATAAACTCAGAATTTCTGACTTTTTTCTTAGAACTTAGAGTTTTTTCAGAGAAAAAAACTGAACTGCAATTACCCTTTTCACGTTTTGGTTGGATATGGCTTTTAAAAAACATTTTCTACAAAAAAAAAAAAAAAAAAGGAATTATTGAATGGCAATTAAATTTACCTTTTTTTATTTGTATTTTTTTATTCCATGGTGGAAATAAGCTTCCATAGTCAGAAGAAAAAATGTTATGAAATGCACATCTTATTTTGTGAGAGACTGATGTGTTCGAGCAAAACAGACACTGTTTCTGGAATCAGTAAGAAACAGGTATTGGAATTTGTTCAGCATATTCAGACGCAGTTATTAATGCTTTCATCATGTGATCTCAGGCTCTAGGGTTTGCAGTAAGGGCGGTCACATCGACCGGATCTTCGTGGTGGAGTTCAGGCCTGACTCGGACACTCAGTTCGTGTCTGTGGGAATCAAACACATCAAGTTCTGGACGCTGGTGGGAGGCTCTCTGCTGTATAAGAAAGGAGTGATCGGAGCGGTGGAGGACGGGCGCATGCAGACCATGCTCTCTGTAGCGTTTGGAGCCGTGAGTCTTTCTCATCTTTGATTATTTAGCTGATTTTTGTCTAGAATGGATTTACAGTGCACCGATCATAGGAACCGCTCCCGTGGTGCAGTCTGGGGTTAATCATGTTGCTCACGTCACAGCACAACAATGACAGATTAGATGCGTAAAATTATTTTTTTCTTTAGAAAAGAATTATTGTAGATACTAGATTATTTTAGCGTCATTGAGATTGAGACCATTACAGTTTTTATTGAATATTTTGAATGAGTTTTTATCTTTATATTTTCATTTTAATTCAAATCAATTTAAATTTGTATTAAAGTTTAGTCTTTTTGTTGTGTTGTTGTCGTTTTTATTATTTTTAAATGTCTGTAGAGTTTCTATAAATTTCAGCTAATTGTTAAATTAATGGAATATGATAAATGTTGCCTTGGCAACTAGCTGAAATCCAGAATCACTCCAGACCCTTTAGATTCACAGCTCCATGTTGCTGCTTCTTCTCTTCAGTTCACTCATCTTCTACAGGGTTCAGGTCAGAGGATTGGAATGGCCAGCAGAAGCTTGGTTTTGTGCTCAGTGACCCATTTTTGTGTTGTTTTTGAGGTTTGTGTTTGGATTATTGTACAGATCCAAACATGGCCCATTATAAGATTTCTAACAGAGTCAGTCACTTATTGATAATAAAAAAGTATAAGACCACTGTATGTTAAGTCTCACACTTATCTGTGCATGTTACGACCCTTCCAGGCTGTTGATCATCTAGGGAGTGAGAAGGGGAACATTTTAACAGTTCCTTTTCCTGTCGTTAGTGACCACTGTGTAGCAATTGAGAATAAGACAAAACCCGAAACGTCAAGTGAAAACAATAATTTAATTAATATAAAGTAAGATGTACACTAATAATTCAGAATCAAATATTAACCCACAAATGAACAACCCCACACTAAATATACCAAAGGAAAAATTAACACAAGTCACAAATAGGTTCTGAGGGGGAGAACGAAGGGAAAACTGGATCGTGCCAAACAAAAGAAAGTAATATAATCAAAACGAGTCTTACTAAATCATTTCAAACTAATCCTAGACTAAAAAGAAAAGATTAAAGGAAAAGTCTTCAACGTCCATGACGTCGTAACTTCCCTACTCTCACTATCAAAACCAAAAATACAAAATGTGGCACAAACCCTAACCTAGTGTATCTAGACAAAATAAAATTAACCTAAGTGTGCATTATGTATGTCACGTGACATCCTACCTAATCCCTTCGCCTCCAACCAGGTGAGCTCAACTTTGAAAGTTACTCAAAAGAGTTCCAACCTCCCAACTGAGAAGTTTACAAGGGTAGACCCAAAAAGGCAGGATACACATGACAATACAAAATGCTAGAAAACACAAACTCAGAAACAAAAAGAAACAAGCATACAAAAACAGGTCAGATTCAGAACAGGCAGTCAGTCTCCCGCTTTGCAGCCCCATGTCCCTTAAGTAGCGTGTTCACCAGGTGTAGAGCATCAGGCTGTTTGGAAGAACGCGCCCACACAGCAGATCAGCCAATCACGTCCTCAGGAAGGATTGACAGGTCAGGCAGCCAACCAGCACACGGCCTGTTAAAGGGACAGTGCAAGAGAAAAGAAAAACCCCACACAGAAAACAAGCAATAACCAAAAATACTCAAAACGTCCCAAGGGACGTAACAGTGCATATGAAATGATTTTCTCATGTGTTTTGTCTGGTAGAATAACCTGACGTTCACGGGGGCCATAAACGGTGACGTGTATGTGTGGCGGGAGCATTTCCTGGTGCGTGTGGTGGCTAAAGCTCATACAGGACCAGTGTTCACCATGTACACCACGCTCAGAGACGGACTCATCGTGACCGGAGGCAAAGAGAGACCGTGAGTTCACAACACATGCTGATATGTCAGTTGTATATGGCTTTTAAAAATCATTTTCAGCTAAATTGTTTTGACCATAAAGACAAAAAATTTTATACCTTGAATGTTTTTGAAAGATGTCTCTTCTGCTCACCATAGCTGCATTTATTTGATTATAAATACAGTAAAAATTGTAAAATATTATTACTATTTATAATGGATGTTTTCTATATGAATATCTTTTAAACTGTAATTTACTGCTTTGTTCAAAGCTGAATTTTCAGCATCATTACTTCAGTCTTCAGTGTCACATGATCCTTCAGAAATCATTCTAATATGCTGATTTTCTGCTCAAGAAACATTTATTTTTATCATCTGTGTTGAATTTTTGTAGGAACTATGATTTTTTTTAGGAGTCTTTGATGAATAGAAAGTTCAAAAGAACTGCATTTATTTGAAATAGAAATATTTTTTCGCTGCTCAAGAAACGTCTCGGTTACGTATGTAACCCTCGTTCCCTGAAGGAGGGAACGGAGACGTAACGTCAGTGTGACTGACTAATGGAATTTCGCCCGAGAGCCCAATCACCTTTGAGTGTTAACAAAACAAGCCAATGACAGTTGGCGTGCGTGTTTCGCCACGCGCACCCCGCCCCGTAGTGCGGGTATAAAAGGAGAGTGCATGCAAACGCACATCGGTTTTTCGCTTCGGAGCCGAGATTGTGTGCCCCGGCCGTACAGCGGTGGTACAGCAACTGTGGCGACGGGACGTTACGTCTCCGTTCCCTCCTTCAGGGAACGAGGGTTACATACGTAACTGAGACATTCCCTATCAGTCAGTCACGTTCGACGTAACGTCAGTGTGACTGACTAATGGGATCCCTCGGAAAACGCCACCATTGCTGACCCCTTCCAGTGCCCTGCGGAAGCCGGCAAGTCCCCCCACACCAGTTGGGACGGAAGATAGGACAGGGCTTAGGCAGAGATGACAGCCACTGCTGTTCCGTACAGTGGATATGGATAACACTGGGAAAGCGTACTTCAAGTAGGGGAACGCTACAGAAGCCACATCCTGCATGAAGGAGGTACCATGTGGAGATTACACATATGGACTGGCCTAGGCAGTACTACATATGGAATGGCGCAGCAACCGTGATCGACACCGAGCGGGTCCTGTGTTACTGGCCACCTGAGGTGAGTACACGGGAGGACACGGGCTCTACACGGAGATTATAGAACCTCGCAAACATGTTAGGTGTCGCCCAGCCGGCAGCTCTACAGATGTCTGCTATCGAGGCGCCCCGCGCCAATGCCCAAGAAGAAGCAACGCCTCTCGTAGAGTGTGCCCTTACTCCGAAGGGGCACGGCAAGCGTCGGGCCTGGTAAGCTAGGACTATAACCTCCACTATCCAGTGGGCAAGTCTTTGTTTGGAGACAGCCTTTCCCTTCTGCTGTCCTCCAAAGCAGACAAAGAGCTGGTCTGAGGTCCTGAAGCTCTGCGGACGGGACAGAGCAGAGCAATGGCTGGGTCTGCCTCCTCCCAGGGCAGCGCTTGCAAGTTCACCACCTGATCCATAGGAACTTTGGGCACATATCCAGGCCGGATATGTCTCAGGACAACGTGAGAGCTACCCGGCCCGAATTCTAGGCACAAATCGTTGACCGAAAATCCCTGCAGGTGAGGCCAGTGTGAGGAGCACTCTTTTAGAGAAGCGCTGAAGCGCCCAGGGAGGTTGCGGCGCGACCGCAGAATGACGAGCTGCAGCACGCCGTCAGAAGCAGCAGCACTGGACAGCAACCTCCGCTGACGCACCGTAACACCAACTGCTTCGTAGCTGTCTTGCAGACACTCTCGGAGATTCGCGCTGAATGGCTCGGCTCCGAAGCGAAAAGCTGATGTGCGTTTGCTCTCCTTTTATACCCACACTGCGGGGCGGGGTGCGCGTGGTGAAACACGCACGCCAACTGTCATTGGCTTGTTTTGTTAACACTCGAAGGTGATTGGGCTCTCGGGCGAGATCCCATGAGTCAGTCACACTGGCGTTACGTCGAACGTGGCTGACTGATAGGGAACATTTATTTTTATCATCAGTGTTGAATTTTTGTGGCAACCATGATTTTTATTTTTAAGTTAATTTAATTCATTTATATTTATTTTTATTTTTCAGGAGTCAAAAGAACAGCATTTATTTGAAATATAAATATTTTGTAATAATATGAATGACTTAAATGTCACTTTTGATCAATGCATTTTAAATAAAAGTATTAATTTCTTTAAAAACATACCCTAAACTTTTGAACATAGTGTACAGCAAGTGAACAAAATGTATATATTTTAAGGTAATCTTTTTATTAAAGTTATACTATTTGCACACAAAACATGAGGATAATGTCATTGCTTCATTAACGTGTGTATTGTGTATGTGCAGGACTAAAGAGGGCGGCGCTGTGAAACTGTGGGATCAGGAAATGAAGAGATGCAGAGCGTTTCAGCTGGAGACGGGACTTCCTGTCGAGACGGTCAGATCTGTGTGCCGAGGAAAGGTCAGTCAGTCAGGCTTCATGAGCACTGATTTCAAGTGCAAGTTTAGTAGAAAGACAGTATTAAGATGTTTGTTTATTGGATGGCAGGGAAAGATCTTGGTGGGAACGAAGGATGGCGAGATCATCGAGGTTGGAGAAAAGAACGCCGCCTCCAACACCATGATAAACGGACACACACAGGGACGCATCTGGGGTCTGGCCACACACCCCTCCAAAGACGTCTTCATTTCCGCCAGCGATGATGGAACCATCCGCATCTGGGACCTGGCCGATAAGGTGAGGGATTGTGGGTAGAGGAGTGAGAAGAGGGGATTTTACACTACCGCTCAAAGATTTCCATTTCAAATAAATGCTGCTCTTTTAAACTTTCTGTTCATCAAAGAATCCTAAAAAATCAAATGTATCACAGCTTCCACAAAAATATGAATCTGCCCAACTGTTTTCAACATTGGTAATAATCAGAAATGTTTCTTGAGCAGCAAATCAGCAGAATATCACGTTCAGCTCTTAAAGTCATAGCAGCCAAATAACCTAATATCCCAGCTGCTGTGATGTCTGTTAATCATAGAATAAAAGAAAAAAGAGAAAATCAGTAACTTTTGTAGCTTCAAGGTTGAGGATTCATCTGTATTTAAATTAGAATTTAGTGTTTGATAACTTGATTCAATTTCTGTATATTTCCTACTTGCTGAAGGGCACAGGTAAATATGACATTTATTATAATTGGTTTATGTGAAGATTGTTTTAAGTTCTCTTAAATTATAAGTTCTTTTTTAAAAATCTAATAAATGTTAAAACTGATAGCTCTCAATTATACTGTAATGTTGAATGGCTAGTCAATGGTTAAATATTAGGAAAAAAAGAACAATTTCCTAGAGACATCAGTAGTATTGGTATCAGACATAAAAAAAAATGTAAAAATATTAAATGCCATTAAACAACTATTAAAAATATACTTTCCCTATCTTTGTTGTTTCTACATTCATTTGAAGATTGAATGTGAAATTATTGCAGTATAAAAGTATATTTAATAACTTAGATGGGATTAATCATGATTAATTTTTACAAAATGTGTGATTTAGCACTAAAGATGCACTAAAATACCAATTTCAAATTGTATATGAAATATATATTTTCCAAAATATGTTTTACATTAAAACTGCAAGAAATTAAAGTCATAAATCTAAACAAGTTTTGTTCCAAATTTGAGGTTGATATCACAAAAAAATAAGCTTTCAAAAAGATTTTGTTTGGGCGCAGTAACAAAATTTTCCACTAAATAAATTAATTTCCCATTTGTTTCCCATTCATCATTTTTGAATATTTTTTTCAGGACCATTTAACCTTTTCGAAGCATGATTGATTGATTGATTGATTGATTGATTGATTGATTGATTTTTGGTGTTTTTTCACATAGCAAGTGCCAAAATCTTCACCAAAAATACTCAAAAACTGAAACGTAAAATTTTCCGATTTAAAAATGACTGAAGAGCACCAGAGGGTTGATCATTTTTTTGTCTTTCAGAAACTCCTGAACAAAGTCAGTCTGGGTCACATATATATTTTGCCCTCCATATATTAAACTTTTTTATTTTTTATTAAAAATTTTATTTACGTCACATTTGAAGAAAAACTTCATTTGTTGAACTACTATATAAGTTTTGTAACATCCTGAAGTAAAAAATACTCAAAAACTGAAACGTAAAATTTTCCGATTTAAAAATGACTGAAGAGCACCAGAGGGTTGATCATTTTTTTGTCTTTCAGAAACTCCTGAACAAAGTCAGTCTGGGTCATCCAGCGAAGTGCACGGCGTACAGTCCGAACGGTGAGATGGTGTCCATCGGGATGGAGAACGGAGAGTTCATCGTGCTGCTGGTGAATTCACTGACCGTATGGGGCAAGAAGAGAGACCGCAGCGTGGCCATCCAGGACATACGGTCAGAAGAGACACTGCATGACAAATACACAACAAAACACATGATCATACAAGCACAAGTTCTCAAGCCGTGTTTCTCATGCAGGTTCAGCTCTGATAACCGGCTGCTGGCCGTCGGCTCGGTGGAGTGCGCTGTCGATTTCTACGATCTGACTCTGGGTCCGTCTCTCAACCGGATCGGCTACTGCAAAGATATTCCTGGATTTGTGATCCAACTGGACTTCTCGGCTGACAGCAAATACATAGAGGTATAAATCATTCAGAAAACATGTTGAGGACTAAATAATTAGAAATAGATCATTTTGATAACATGCATGTACATTTTGCACAAATAAAGGGTGTTGCATGGAGTTCGAGTCAACAAAAATATTTTGTTTAAAAACATTGACTTAAAAGTTATTAGCTAAAACGCATGTGAATTTTAAACTGATTTGCGACACTGGAGATTTTTTTAGTTTCCTGTACAGTTCTATAGAACAATAAAAAAAAACGAACATATACACATTCACTTGGTGCCTTAAAACATGTCAAGTCACCTTTATTTATATGGCACTTCATAAAATACAGATTTTTTTCAAATCAGATTCACCATAATAAAACCGTAAACCAACAGCATTAATGTGCCAAAAAATTTAATATATTTTTAAATATCAAAATAAATTTATGTAAACATATTTACTACGATTGTTTTTTTGACCACTTTTTCTGTTTTTGAAATACATTTTGAAATACATTTTAAAATGTGTGTGTGTATGTGTATATATATATATATATATATATACACTCAACTTTAAAAAAAAAACTATTGTATGCAAACATTTAAATTGCACATAATGTATAACATATAAATAATATTTCTAGGCTGTTTGTTAAAATATATTCAATTACACACTGGCTGTCATAGCATGTTTCATAACAGATTAATTTAAACATACATTAAATAATTAAGACTAACAGGTTTAGTAAAATATAATATAAGTATATGGTGTAATATTTCCTCTCTAGACTTCATTTCTCTAGTGAACTAACGAGCTGTGGACACTGATGACTTGCTGAGGTAAATGTAATGCTACGTGACATTTTATTTCCACGCTGTTCTGTTGATGTCTTTCCGCGGTTGAGACACTGATTGAGCGATTACATGAGGCATGAGATGTTCAGTCATGTTTATTCATGTTAAAACTAGTAGTACAGAGGAAGGAATGATCGCGTTCATTCGCGTAACGGCTCAGACATGGGAACCGGAGTTGATTCAGTTCAAATTGAATCTTGCAATAATTGTGATTTAGTGTGAATGTAGTTTGTGTAAGTAACACTGTTATGATTTAAACTTTGTGTGCAGGTCTCTACCGGTTCATATAAGCGTCAGGTTCATGAGGTTCCCAACGGGAAGATCGTCACAGAACAAGTCCTGATTGACCGGATCACCTGGGCGACCTGGACCAGGTGAGGACACAGATCCGTGCAGAAAACTGTCCTCAGAAATGATGTCAGTGTCCTGTAGTAAAGCTCTTCCTCCTGTACAGTGTTCTGGGTGACGAGGTTCTGGGCATCTGGCCGCGTAACGCAGAGAAGGCAGATGTGAACTGCGCCTGTGTTTCTCACGCTGGGCTCAACGTGGTCACCGGTGATGATTTTGGACTCGTGAAGCTCTTTGACTTCCCCTGCTCCGAAAAATTTGTAAGTCAACCGTGACTCGAGTCAAATTTATTTCTATAGCGTTTTTCACATTACCTATTTTTTTCATCTTCATGCTTTGTAGTCACATTTAGCAAAGTTAATATAAGATAATATAGTTACATTTCGAACAAAATAAAAAAATCAGGCAGTAGAGATTAGCTATATACGTAATCTAAATCACTTTGCATGAGTATTCTGTATGTATGCAGATAAACTTGGATATAACATATATTCAAACTCATGTGAACACTTGAAATATGAAATTACGGTTACATTTTACGTAAGGTTTTAGTTAATGCAATAAGATGAACTAACAATCAGCAATACATCTGCTTCAGCATTTATTAGTCTTTGTTAATTTTATATATATATATATATAAATCCTTAGTAACCCTTATTATTAACAATATTAACCTATTATAATTAGCCATATTAACCCATTATTATTAACCTTTATTATAACATTAACCCTTAATTATTAACAACATTAACCCTTATCTTATTAATATAAAACTATGCTAACATTTTATTTTAACCCTTATTATTAACCATATAAACCTTTATTATTAACCATATTAATATTTTATTTTTTAACCTTATTATTAATCATATTAGTGCTTTAATATTAAATCTTATTATCAACAATAATAACCCTTATTATTAACCCTTAGTATTATTAACCATATTAACCTTATTATTAAACCTTATTGTTAACATATTACCCCTTTATTAGTAGCCATTATTATTCTTAACAATATTGATCCTTTATTATTAGCCCTTATTATAATTAACAATATAAACCCTATATTATCAAACCTTAGTATTATTAATCAAAATTAACCCTTAATTATTAAACCTTATTACTCACCATGTTAACCCTTTATTATTAAACCTTATTATTAACCATATAAACCTATTATCAAACCTTAGTATTATTAACTATATTAATCCTTTATTTTAAACCTTATTGTTAAGATTTAATATTTAAGAGCTAATCTCATTATCAACCATAATAACCCTTTATTATTAACCCTTATTATTATTATTAACTATATTAACCCTTCATTATTAACCCTTATTATTATTATTATTAACTATATTAACCCTTTATTATCGAACCGTAGTATTATTAACCATACTAACCTTTTATTATTAACCCTTATTATCAACAATATTAATCATTTATTATTAACACTTATTATTAACCTTTATTTTTTAACTATAGTAACCATTTATTATTAACCCTCATTAATAACTTTAATTAACCACATTAACCCTTTATTAACCCTTATTTGTATTCACATTAATTCTTTATTATTAACCCTTATTATAATTAACCATATTAACCCTTAATTAATAAAATTGATTGTAATTAAACATATTAACCCTTTATTATTAACCATGTTAATCTTTTATTATTAAAACTTATAATTAACCTTTATTTTAACCATATTAATCCTTTATTAATCCTTATTCGTATTGTCCACAATAATCCTTTATTATTAACCCTTATTATAATTAACCATATTAACCCTTATTTTAACCTTTATTGTTATTAACCATATTAACCCTTAATTAATAAACTTTATTGTAATGAAACATATTAACCCTTTATTGTTAACCATGTTAATCTTTTATTATTAACACTTATAATTAACCTTTATTTTAACCATATTAACCCTTATTCGTATTATCCACATTAATCCTTTATTATTAACCCTTTATTATAATCAACCATATTAACCCTATATTAAAGAACTAATATTATATAAACATATTATCCATTAAGCCTTGAACGATTTATTTTAGAGCATTTGATATTTTTACTGATGGTTTGCATTTCTTCACAGGCCAAACACAAGCGTTATTTTGGCCACTCTGCCCACGTGACCAACATCCGTTTCTCTTACGACGACAAATATGTGATAAGTGTAGGAGGCAACGACTGTAGGTGAGCTGACATCCATTCATCCGTCTATCAGTCCGTCAGTATGTCTGACCTGTTATTAATGCGTCTCCTCTGTCTCTCAGTGTGTTTGTGTGGAGATGCATCTGATCAGCCTCCACCCAGCTGGGAATCTCTCCTCCAAACATCAAGCCGGAAAGATTCCCGCCCGATACCTCCAGCGTCCGGATGCTGCACTTCTGTTATGCTGCGTTTTACCCCTCTAGACCAGATGGATCCTAGACGAGCCTGAGTTCGAAGAGGGTTTTTTAACCATTCTGTGAAGTGCAATGTTTACGCTCACATGTACTTTTACAAAAAAAAAAGAAAAGAAAAGATACACTCATAAATCATGCCAATATTTCAGAAATAAATGTATTTTTTGTTCGGATTCTGAAGTGCCTTGGAGACACAGTTTGCTGATCTTTGCCCCGAAATGTTCATATGATGCATATATGGTGCTAAATGTCCTCTTAGAGCTTTTTTAAATTCTTTTAAAAATCATGCATTATGCAATTTCTTTTTTTTTCTTTCTTTATCTTCTTTTTACATTTTGTACATAAATGTCAACTATATCCACTCACTAAATGCTCTTCCTGTTAAAAATATCAAAATATCCAAATACATGGGACTCAGGAGAAATTAAGTACTGTAATGTGTAGATGTTATATTTGACCTGTGCTATTTTTGTTAAAATATTTATTTTTTATGTATGACGTATGCAATTTAGTCGGTCGGTCGGTCTGTGGGCGTATATGAAAAATGAAAATGCAAAAAAGTCGCTGTCCAAATATTAAAGTTATATGAAATGTACGTAGTAGCGTTGTCTGTTGCGACGTGTGTAGATTGCGATGCGCTGTTTGTAGCCAATCATGTGACAGCAGCTGTTTATCGTGCGCAGATATCGCGTTATATCTGTCATTTGTATGTTCGTGTTTTTGTAATTTGTCTGATCAGAGGTCAATCTAATTGAAAGCTATATAATAATGCATGAATCGAAGTCTGTGTGGTTGTTGATCATGAATGAATACTGTTGTTTTATAATTAAAGAGAACTATGTGCTCACATGTGAAACTCGGTGTGTTTCCATCTTTCACCAGATGATGGCAGTGTGTGTACAAACTGTGTTTCTCAAAACACAATATTTGTAGCACTATTAAACATAAAATAAGCTGTGGAAATGATTGAATACAGTATTTAAGGTGAATTAGTTTCACTAATAAATATCACCATATTCCTCAGTTGATTAATCACAGTGTATTACACATGTTTAAAAAGTCATTATATATTTATAAATCAAATAAAGCTAAATAAATTAAGTAAATACCCCCCCACACACAAACACACACACACACATATACAAAATAAATAAACTAATATCATAAGGGGAATAGGATAAAAAGCTTCACTTATAGATATTGCCATAATGATTAATTGCAGTATATTAAGGTAATTGTTTTGTTGTTGTTTATGCAAATTACATTTTTATTATAAATGTGTATTATAATAAATATATATTTGCATAAACAACATTTAATAAAATGTTACATTACGTATACACATTACATTACATTTACATATACATTTATTATAAAGCCTTGAATTGTTTATTTTAGATCATTTAAGATATTTACAAATGGTTATCATTTCCTCACAGGCCAAACACAAGCATTACATATTTAATCAATTGTTTTGCATTACAAGTTTAATGTTATCTAATTGAATATTCAATCATTTGCATAAATTGTTAGCATATTAGGGTTAAAGATTTTTGGGTTTTCTTTTTATGACTCCATAATGAATGAAAGTTTTTGTATGCATTGTTTTGCATCAATTTTTTCTTTCTTTCCAAGAATCGAATATTATATAAATCAGACGAATGTTTGGTTTTTTTTGCATGCTGTGTTTTGCCTCAAAAAAAAAATAATAATAATCGCTGCCGCGCTTAAAGCTGATTGGCCCGTGAACTTTCCGCGATGATGCGCAGCGGAGTTCATGATATTTAACACTAATCAATCAGCAAATAAAAGAAAACAATACAGCGATTATTAATGCGGAGCTGCATTCCAGATCCACCCACCGCACTGCAGAGAGAGAGTCCGTGAGTCATCAGTCTCATGAAACACACACTTACACAACAAGAAACACAGTTCAACATGTCACTCTATTTCAGTCAGGCTTTACTTGCATAACTTGTGGTGAAATGTACTGGATACTATAGTAAAATCACTCATGGTAGCAGTGTCATGACTAATGCGGGTTTTGTATTGGGTGCCAAAACATTCCACTCGTGTTTTTGTGCCACACAGAGTCTTAAACGCTCTCAACATGATGCCTACCATTCGTTTGTTTTTGCCTTTTGAGAGTAGATCATTAATTTAAGAATATTTGTCCTCAAACGTGTCTGGATACAGATTTAAATTTTAAAAATTTAAAAAAAATTAAAAAATAATAAAATTCCCTAATCCAATAAATGTAGTAAATCCCCCCCCCCCCCTCCCCAAGTTATGTACTTAATAAATTATTTTTATTAATTAATTAACTAATCCCATCATAAAAAAACCCTAACCTAATTAAATAAATAAATCCCCTATAAAGCAAATGTAGTAAATAAATCCCCCCAATAAACGTATTAAATAAAATTTATTAAATAAATACATATAACCCCCCACCCCTCCAATAAAATAATATACTAAATTTAAAAATAAAAACAATAATATAAATAAATAAATCCCCCTCCAATAAATATATATTGTAAACAAATAAATGTACTCATTAAATCCACCCAATAAAATAACTGTAGTTAGTAAGTAAATAAATAAATACAAATAAATCCCCCAATGAAAGAAATGTATTAAATAAATACATAAATGCCCCCATAAATAGTAAACAAATAAATGATATAAATGGTCTAATTGTTTCCCCTATAATAAAATAAAAATAGTAAATAAATAAATAAAACGACATAAAATAAAACAAATGTACTAACTAAATAAATAAACAAATACGTGTAATGAATAAATCCCCCTAAATAAATACATAAATTAATCTTCCAAATAAAATCCCAAATAAATCCCTAATAAAATAAATGCATGTATCCCCCCTATTAAAATAAATTAGCTAAATAAATAAACAAACCACCTTGCTCACAATATAATGAACGTAGTAAGTAAATAAATAAATAAATAAATAACTCCCCAATAAAATTAATTTACTAAATAAATAAAATAAATTCCCTAATAAGATCCTGCAGCATCTGAATGCAGATGCAGACGTTTGCTCTGATGAATCACATCTGTACAAACACTCTGGGTCACATCAGGTGTTTCTGGCTCATAGGTCACATGGTTTTAAAATGCCACACTGAACGATGCGTTTGAGACGCAGCTCATGCATAAGTGCTGCTACATTAATGTTTCACAGACTTAAATAACACATCCAGCTCAGTCTTGAGCTAATGCAACTCATGCTGTATGATGTGTGAAATTAATGGCCCATTTAACAGCTTGTGTGTTTGTTTGTGTGTGTGTGTGAGAGAGAGACAGAGAGAGAACAGAGTGTGTTACACAGCAAGAGCGAAGGAAAAGCAATGAGGCATGTTTGGTTTTTTAAGTCAGTGTCTTTACTGATAACAGCAGCACTGAAAGACTTCATATTTTTCAGGCTGAACGTTGCAAAGGTTTTTCCAGAATTCCCAAAACAGTTATTATAGACACCTAAAACTGAAACCGTTTAATAATAATAATAATAATAATAATAATACATTTCATTTTTGAAAATGTAAGTGCTAAAATAACTAAAACTAAAACTAAATTGTAAAAAAAAAAAAAAAAAATGTTAAAAGATCAATACCAATACTAAAACTTTAACTTGATTTATCACATTTAGTTTAACTTTATTTGCTAAAATAAACTAAAACAAAATGAAAAAAATGTAAAATAAATAAATGAATGAAAATTTAATTGAAAAATATAAAATTTCAAACATCATAAATATTTTAAGAAATGCAAACAAAACTAATAAAAAATACAAAACCACAAAAAATAGTAAAACTTTAACTAAAATTAAATTTAAATTTAAAATGTAAAAAGTTAAATAATTCAAAAAATTGTAAATAAAAATGCCAAAAACATAAAATTACTGAAACTTTAACTTTATTTAGCACACCAACTTAAACATTTAGTTTCATCCTGATTTGCTAAAATAATTAAAAAGAAATGTAAAACATGAAAAATTTATATAAAATCAAACAAATCATTTAAAATATTTAAAAACAAAATGTATAAAAATGACAAAAACTTTAACTAAAATTAAATATAAGATAAATAGTATATATATATATATAAACAGAATAATTCAAAATAGTCTATGAATGATACTAAAATAAGACTGATCCAGGTTTCCTCTTTTGATGTGTGTATAGGGGTAAAACTTTTCTTTTCATTCTCAGCTTTTGTTTTAGTTGTTCAGCAGGCTTTGTTTTTCTAGCAGTAAAGCTTTAGCGTGCTGCATTCTGAAGTGGGTTCTGACGTACATTGAGTTCATTCTCTTTTTATGGATGTGAAATGAGTCTAAAACATATTTGTTATTCTCGCCTGGTTCCTGCGGATCATCCTGGGATGTGTTTCTCATGTTCTGAGCTCTGCTATCAATGTAGCTTAAAGGCGCTTTAATTAAACTGGAGCGCAAAGTATGGTGACATCTGGCCTGAAATCTAACGCAACATTCACTGCGTTTACTGGCAATCAGTTTCCAACGTACAGCAGTGTCTCCGTGTCCTTAAGCCACCATTAAATGAGATCAAACACACACACACGGCAAACAGAAGAGTGGCCCAAATGCCCGCGTCTCATTGTCTGAATAAATAAAACCATACGGCTGATGAAAATGTGTAAATGCATTCAATGCAGATTTCATTTTCATGTCAGCACTAACAAACCTTGAGTGCTACTGAGAACAATATAGTAATCATTCAATACACACACCAGTACTTTTTTGTAGTTTTGTTTTAGTATCATTTACATATTACAGTAAAATTTTTGAATTAGATTTTATTTTTATATTTTTTATTAAAAATTAATTAATTAATTAGTTAATTGTAAAAATTAATAGTTGTTTCAGTTAAACTTTTGTTGTGAATAATAATTTTATTTATTTTTTTTTAAATATGTCCATATACTGTAGGTTTTAGTACTTAAACTAAATGAAAATGAGAAATGTTGCCTTGGCAAATAGCTGAAATAAAATAAGTTTATATATATATATATATATATTACTTTATTATATTGCATTTTATTTTGGTTAACGTTTATTTTATTTCAAATAATGAAAATATTTTTATGCTTTTAATTTTAGTTGATAACCTTGATATTTTCTATATTTTGTCATTTCTATTAGTTTTTTAATGTCTATAAAATTTGTATTCATTTTATTTATCAGTTTTAGTTTCTTTAATTTTATTTATTTTCATACTTAAACTAAACAATGTTGAGAAATGCTGCCTTAGCAACAAACTGAAATAAAATAACCTTAGGTCTTTTAATATTTTATTTTATTTCAAGTAACAAGGTTTATAAATATATATATATATATATATATATATATATATATTACTACGTTTTATAAGCTACATCTTATGCAATTATCTGAAAATGTAGTCATATTCTTATTTATTTTTCATAATTTCACATGCATTGTTCTGTATGGTGTTTGTGTCATAAAGCCATGATTTGATCTGTGAATGTCTCGTTCCTGCAGCTGAAGCTCTGAGATCCGCTTCACTCATTCGCTGACGTTCTGCATCCTCACCGCCGCTCAGTGCAGCTTCACTCGCTGAAGAGCAGAAATAGCAGTGCAAACGAAAGGTGACAGCAGTGTTTTTCTAGTTCGGCTGTAGTGCAAACCCAGTTCTGTTACTTCTGTGATGCATATGTGGATTTTCTGAGTGAGGGCGCCCTCTGGCTACCAGTATGAATGAAACACACATTACATGTGTTTATAGCACTCAATAATGGCCAATCTGTCCTGTTTTGGGTGAAAATAGGAAAAACAATACTTTTTTGCAAAAGAAATTTGAAGTAGACATATGGTAATCCATGTTTTTCTGCAGTGTACAGGGGATTACAGGAGTTTTTTTTTTTTTTAATTATAGTTAATTTGCTTTAAAAATCACAGTTTAAATTGCAAATTACAAAAAACCCTATGAGGTGCCAAGCCATCAGAACAGAACCGAACCTGAAAACTGTGGCCTGACTGTATGTATGTATATATATATATATATATATATATTATATATAATAACTAAACTAAATAAAAATAAAACATTTATTTATTCATTTAATTTGTAAATCTATTTTCATTTTATTTAGCATAAGTGAACTGCAGGGCAAAAAAAAAAAAAAATTATGAAAAAAAGAGAATGCATTGACCTCTTTAACGTAATTGCAATATTGTGAAATAGCCCTCAAAAGTACTTGACAAACTGTTGATTAATTTCCTTTAGACAGTAAACTGTACAGTACTGCACATGCCCTGAGAGACTGAAGAGTGAGAAATGGCTCTCTGAACGTCCCGCCCTCCGTTTACCCAAAATCCTGTTCAGCAGAAGGTCTCTGGCTTTACTGGAGACGAGGCGTGTCGTCACGAAACCTCACGCAAACACACACAGAGTGAGCTTCCTACAGTAAGGTTACGTGACGCACACCGACCGGAACGACTGCTGAAGAAACGTGTTCAGGACAAAAGACATTCAGAAACTCTTCAGCAGTTTCTTTCTCGACATTGTTACTTTTGTTGTTTTCGTAGCGTAAATGTGTTCAAAATGTAGTCTTTAGAACTGAAAATATAAGAATGTTTATGATTCTAGTAAACACACATTATTATAGTACAGCAACAATAATTACTCTTTGATAAATGTATTATTTATTATTATTTTGAATTTTCCATTTTAATTTTAGATGTTTTTTTTTTGTTGTTGTTATTTTGTAATGCTTTTGTGTCATTTATTGTTTGTTAATATGTCTAAATAATTTTTAAATTAATTTTATTTCCGTTTTAGTTTTAGTAATTTTAGTAATCAGGTTAATCTAAATGAAAAGAAATGTTGCCTTGGCAACCAGCTGAAATAAAATGTTTACATTTTTAATATTCTATTCAGTTAATTAAAAATATAACATTTTTGCCAAATGGTTCTAGTAAACATACATTATAATACTCCAACAATATTATACTGATTGATATTTGTATTTTTTTTCTGAACAGCATCTTGATGAACTTGGATATTTTTATAGTATCAAGATTATTATTTACGGTTTCATTTTAATTTCAAATTAAACTTTTAGTAATTTTGTGTTTTTGTATTTTTTAAAAATTATTATTATTTCTTAATACACTGTAAAAATACACGTTTTCAACTAATTATTATTTAGTAACTAGTTCCACAGAAATTTTAAAGTGTTATCTGAATTGTTATTTTTTTTAGTTTGCTCAACCTTTACTGAACTAGTTTTATAGTCCATTCAACTAAAATGTTTTAATTGGTCAAACGTTTAGAAGACTACAGCAAGTTATGTCAATTAAAATGTAACCGTTTACTCTGTGTTTTATATGTTACCTCAACTAAGATTTATTATTTGTGCATCATAAGAAATTGCAGGGGAACTACATAAACATATTTTTATAGTTTAACAAAATGATTAAAAATGATTAACTGGTGTTTATCAATCACTAAAAACACACTTTGTGAAAAATGGCCTTGGATGGCCTGACGGTCAGTAAATTAACAGCAACTTTTCATTTGTGGGTGCACTATCCCTTTAAAGCTCCAGTTGACAAACATTACATCTGTAATACAGCTGCAAAATTCAGTTTAAACTTTGTTTAATGAACTAAGAAAAAAACTAAACAAGCTAAACAAAATGTTAGCAAACAAACATTTACAAATAATATTACTGTTCACAATTACATCTTTAAAATGAGGCAGAAGTCAAAAAAATAAATTGTTACAGTATATAAAATCAAATCAAGTCACCTTTATTTACATAGTGCTTTATACAATACTGATCGTGTCAAAGTAGCTTTACAGAGTCAAACAGGAAAATAGTTTGTCAATAATGCAAGAGGACATTAACAAGTCATTTTTCCAGTTAAAGTCAGTTCATTGGTGATTCAGTGTTGGCATCATCCAGTTCAGCTCTCTTCCAGTAATGTCTGTGCAATCAGCCAAGCGTCCCCAAATAAGCAGCTGCAAGGACCCAAAACTCCATCGGTGACAGAGATTGAGTAGAAAACCTTGGGAGAAACCAGGCTCAGTCGAGGGGCAGTTCTCCTCTGGCCAGACGAAACCAGCATGACGTGGTTTAATTCTAGGCTGCAACACAGGTCAGATTGAGCAGAGGACTCGTCTGGTTCTCGTGGTCTTGTCCCGATGGCTGACGGGGGCTTCGCAGGGGATCTGTCTCTGGAGCTCATCTAGCTGCCATGGTCTCCGCTGACATTCAGGGCTGCAGAGGTCGTCTCTAGGTGCTGATCCACCATCTGATCTGCATACAGACTGAATCTGGGTGGCTACATTCACCTCGGAATAAGAATGAAACAGACTAATATTAGCACAGATGCCACTGAGAACAGTAAAGCACATTATAATTGTAGTAAAAACTCTGAACATTTACACATATTGCTTGGAATGAAAACAATAAACTCCTAGTCTTGAAAGTACACACAGTATATATCTGCAGTGGAGCGGTCTGGACACATGCTAGTGTTTGGTGCCTTGACTGGCCAGCATCTGAAATCTTGCAGTGACGACAAAGCACCAATGAAACCTTTGGCCACACCCTGATGGAGAAAGAAAAGTACATTTTAAGTTCAAAAAATGAAATGATGCCTTTTAAATCATTTACAGTGTATCAATGTCAGTTCATTAAATTTTTGATGAAACAGAAGTTGCAACTTTTTTTTCTTTTCTTTTCATTGCACAACAGGGAGCACTGATGCTGACTGGATTTGTAATAGAACATGTACATTTCATATTATAGGGCTAAGTTACCTCAAATAGCATAAAAATAATATGTCTTCTCAACTAAGCCCAATCAATAAAATTAGTTCAACTTAAATAGTTTTGCCCATCCAACATTTTGTTAATTTCTATTTTTTACAGTGTAGTTTTTATTAATTTTATTTCAGTTTTAGTTTTAGTTATTTTGATAGATCGAGTTAAACTAAACCGAAATATTCCTTTGGCTACTAGCTGAAATAAAAGTTAACTAAAAATATAAAATTGAAAATATATATATATATTTTTGCCTAATGGTTCTATTAAACACATTATTTTGTGCAAAACAGCAAACAGCAAATTTGTTGTGTGCTTTTGTCATTTTTCTTAGTTATTGTTTTTTTTTTTAATGTCTAAATAATTTTTATTACTTTTATTTTAGTAATCAAGTTACACAAAAAGTAATGTTGTTTTGGCAACTAGCTGAAATAAAATGTTTTAAATTTCAGTTAATTAAAAATATAATAATTCTAGCCTAAGGGTTCTATAAACAAATATCATATTCTTTAATAAACATATTTATTTGTTGTCTGAAATGCAGCATGATAAGCTTGTATATGTGAAATGAAAGACTTTGTGAGAAGGGTACGAGCAGTAACAGATATCTGGTGTTGCAATACTTTCTGTAACTGACTGAAGGAACGTATCCTGGCCTGCAGCTAAAACGACAACCAATGTAATTATAGGGAGTATTTATATAAGATCTGTTTGCTCAGGTGAATCTGAATTAGATCCAGATATCTGAGCTCAGTTCTGCTTTGTGGTTTTAATGTGTGCAGGTGAGAATTCAACGACATCATTTCACAATCCACTATTCATGACTTTCACATTGTGTGAACTTTTACTGTAATACAAGAGTTGGTTTGCCAACCTTGAATGGCACGTCTCGACGCTTCATATTTAAATGCACGTGAATGCAAAAGAGATTTAAGAACTGCAGCAAAGGGAAGATTTCCAGCGCAAATTAATTAAATTGTCTTCAATGGAAAAAAGAAAATTTATTTGGAATGACATAAGGATGAATTAACAAACTAATTGTTTTGTTTTTTTCATTTTAAATATTGAATTATTATTATTTGTTTTTATGTTTCCATTTTAATTTTAGTTCAAGCTTTATGCATTTTGTTGTGTGCTTCTGTCATTTTTATAAGCTTTTTTTCCCCTAGTTTTTATTAATTTTATTTCCATTTTAGTTTGAGTTGTTTTAGCATTTTGGCAACTAGCTGAAATAAAATTTCTAATTTTTAATGCAGTTAACTTTTTAATTTTTTATTTCAAGTAATGAAAATATTTTTAAATGGTTTTAGTTACCTATAAAACCCTGGTGTTTTGCACACTGTCAGAGAAACACAAGATAATTCATCAGTAAAAAATACAAAAAAATACTGATGAAATAGTAAATAAGAGTAAATAACATTGATGAAAAAACAGCTAAGATTTCTACATTTCTGCAGAAAACTTGAATGGCGTTTACCTGTGCAAAACTTGTTTCTATGCAGTTACTAAGAAACTGGAAGAAATTGTGTTATTTATTGTGTTGTTTATATCATTGAGACACTATTATACTTTTTTTTTTTTTTTTTTAATTGAATTAATTTTTATTTTTGTATTTTCCGTTTGCATTGTAATTTAAAAGTTTTAGCAATTTTGTTGTGGTTTTTGCCATTTTTATTAGTTATGAAAGAGTTCTTCTGAATGTTTTCTGCACATTCAAAACATCCAATTTTTGCGATTTTTAAAATACATTTTTCTTGGATATGTACCAACGTGCCATTTTACAATTTTGTAAACATTCGGCGAACATTACTTTTGAAAGTTCTCTGAACGTTCTTAAATGCAGTAACACTTACAAAATGTTAGATGAACATCCAACTAAAACGTTTCAGAAAAAATAAACTCCCCTCAACGTTTTTTTTTGTGCAAATGTTTTGAGAACATTAGAAGAGACGGATTGAACGAACGTTCTTTTAATGTTACTGAAGAACGTTTGTTCATAACTTTGAAAGAACCTTGTGAGAATGTTCCTTGTTACCCGCACAGGTGTTCTGAGGGGTTTCTAAGTGCACTGAAAAAAATGATACTTAATTTTTTTTTAAGGTAAGTGGTTGCAAACAATTTATTTTAGCTACATTTAAATAAAAAATAATGTTGAGAATTAGTCAACTAAATTTGTTTATTTAAATGCAGCTAAAATAAATTGCTTGCAACCACTTACCTTAAAAAAAATGTAATTGAATAGTGAATTAATTTAATTATTTATTTTTCTCACTGGTTCAAGTCCTTGCACCTTGAAGTCTGTGATTTTCTGGATTAGATCTGCCTCCCAAGACAAAAAACATAAGACAAACGCATCAATTTGAACCATCATGTGATGCAGTGTTTTATTTAAATGAAATTGTGTATAATCAGAGCTAAAGCTCATGTGCTTGTCTGTAGTGACTCTGCTGATGTCAGAGGGTCAATATGTTCTCAATCACGGCCAGCATCTGTTGAGGAGGTTAAAAACGCTCAGATTAAGACAAGTTGATTTGATGAAGGTTACGCTGATTGTTCAGATTCTTCCTTCTATAATCCTCACATCATCAACTCATGTGATGCTCTGCATGGAAAGCAAATGCAAAGGTTAAAAAGGGAAAAAGGGGTTTAAAAGACGCAGAAAATAAACAAGTGTTTAGTAATTGTTCAGCAAGTGTTACAGAGACAAAGAAAGTGAGTCATATTTACTCTCAGCTTTGCTGAGTTTTATGTAAATGGGAGATTAATGTAATCTCAACCGCAGGGCTGCAAACGCATATCTGTCTCCTTCTGCTTCCCTTCCACCAGGAAATTATTGTTTTGTTACAGCAATGCTGATCATCTGCACTAATTACTCATACGCTCTAATGCACATTTATATCTACAGTACATTCATCAGGGTCTCTGATTATTTTTTAATCTCTAAAGAAATGTTTACAGACTAAAAAAAGTTCTTGATAAGAAGCATATTCTATGCTGAATCCAGATTTTTATCAGTGAACACTCTGTGTACATAATCATATACATTAGATTTAATTACATTACAAATACATATACATTAGGTTTAATAATTTAGCAGCCACTTTTATGCAAAGTGACTTATAATACCACAAATGATTTGCATTAAGTGTAATGCACAAGCATAGAAAAGCTAGAACAGAATTAAAAATGAAGAAATGTAGAAGAAAACGGAATTAATTATATGCATTTAGAATTGTTAAGAAAGTAGAGTACGTATTATCAGCATTATTATTTTTCATGCCATGCTGATGTTTTCTTAACTGCAAGAAATAAATAACTCAGTCCAAAACTATTTAAACGTCTAAAAACATTTAACTTGCAAATGAGTTGTTTCTAGACACGCCTCCTGGCTCTGCGTCAACGCTGGTTGGTCGCGCCAGCCGTCATTAGCATGCGGTGGGCGTGTCCGCAGCGTGTCTGTCAGATGAATGAGTAGAGCGCTTCAGTCGCGCATCGGGCAGCGAGCGAGAACTCAGCCGCTCACCGGCGCTCAGAATGCGGCTGCTACTGTAAACTCATCCCGCTCCCGTTCCCTGTGACGCCAACACTGAACGGGAAACATGTGGAACACTAAAAGAGGAACCTGCCTGCACAGCAAAGGAGAGTTATGGGTAAGTTTCTTACACTTATGAAAACTGCATTTATCATGACAGCGAATTCTCTTAACAGAAAATGATTGGTAACTCTTTATAATATCTTTAAATAATCCAAAATTATTATATCATCCAAATTCATCCGATGATTTATTAAGATAGCTATGTGAATCAAAGTCTAATAAGTATTTGGAAGGATTGCACACTAAATTTGGATCATATTGTTTTATGTTAAAAATGATTTATAAAGCACGTGTTATGATTTCGTTTGCAGGTTCATTGCAGTCCCTTGTAAAGTGATATCCATATTTTCTGTCAAAATGTCTTTGCTATTAGTTACAATTGTGGTACCACCACTCTCCTCCAAATACATAGAGAGAGAGAGAGGGAGAGAAAGAAACTATATGCTGAAGCTATGCCAGAAATTATGGTTATCATGGTAAATAATTGGGTAAATATTTTGTTATATCAGTAAGGGTGGATGTAGATTTAGTCCAATCATTTTCCCAGCACACACATACAGTAATGTTAAACCCAACTGCTTCTGATGTGCTTAATGAATCATTTATATGCAAAAGATATATGCAGTAAATATATACATTGCTTCTCTGACCATTTTCATATATACTTACCATTTGATTCTGATGCATTTTTACATATGTTGCTTCTTATTAAATAGCTTTTCTGTTATTTATTTCAGGGTTTGTTCATCCTCCTCTTGTACACCAGTCCCCCCTCCTGCTCGTCTAATTTCAGTCACCTCATCTATAAGATAAAAGAAGGATTACCTAAAGCGATACTCATAGGGGCTATCGGTGCAGACTTAAATTTGGATCTTTCTGTCAATCCTCCTCGTTCATTCAATCTGGAGCTAAAGACGGCCGGCCAGCAGTACGTGAATCTGAATAACACGACGGGGGAGCTGTTCACATCTGCTGTGGAGATTGACAGAGAGGCTCTGTGCGCGGAGTCCCACGAGGGCCAGGGCTGCGCAATCTTTCTGGACGTGCTAATCCTTCCTCAACAGTACTTTCAGCTGGTTAAGGTTAAAATTATTATTGAGGATGTGAATGACAACCGTCCGCATTTCCCTGTTGAGGAAATCAGGGTGCCTGTGCCGGAGAACGCACCCGTTAACGCAAGGTTTGCGGTGGAGCAATCCGCAGTAGATCCCGACATCGGGATTCACAGTGTTCAAACATACTGGCTTGTTAATGACTATGGAGTTTTCACATTAGACGTAGAGGAGAACGAAGGCGGTGAACTGACGCCCTTTCTCATCATTACCGAGTCTCTTGATAGGGAGACACAAGCTGAGTATGTGACTGACATTATAGCCGAGGATGGTGGCTCTCCGCCGCTTCTAGGCACTGCGACTTTGAGGATTATCATCACGGATGTCAACGACAACTGCCCCAAGTTTACAGAGTCGCTAGTGAACGTTACTATTTACGGAAACGCTACTAAGGGCATGCAACTGGCTCGTCTACAAGCCTACGATCCAGACGAAGGAGCCAACGCTTTGATCACGTATGCCTTCAGCGAACGGGTCACCCAGGAAAGCAGAAACCTGTTTCATTTGGATACAAACAGTGGGATTCTTAAACTAGCAGGAAAGATTGACAACAACACCGGAAAACTCTTCAAACTAATCGTGCTGGCCAATGGGCCGACGTGTATTCCAGAAGTTGCAACGGTTACCGTTCACGTCATCAAACAGCTCTCCGGGCCTCCGGCGGTTATCCCTCGTTACATTGCTTCAGAGAAGGACGGTGTTGTGAGTTTAAGTGAATCAGAGCCACCGTTTTCACCCATCGCTTTTTTTACCATCAAAAACACAGAGCCACAACAGAAGATAGAGTGTCTTCTTGAAGGTGCAGGGCCGTTTAGGCTTGTACCGTATGAGCATTTTAAAAACGAGTACCTGCTCGAGACCACCGAGCTATTGGATTATGAGCAGCAACAGGATTATGAAATGGTTATTGTGGTACGTAACTCTCATGGATTAGTAGTTAACACCGTAGTGAAGGTCCATGTGTTGGACGTTAACGACAATGCTCCGGTTTTCAAGCAATCTTTCATGGATCTCACAGTGGAGGAGAACAACCCACCAAATACATTCCTCGTTCAGCTTCAGGCCACCGATGCAGATAGTGAAAGCAGAGGTGAGGTGTATTACCTACTCGGTGCCGATGCTCCCACCATTTTTGACTTGGATAGGTCAACTGGGGTACTGACGGTGTCCACTTCTCTTGACCGAGAGGAAAAAGAGACGTATCGTTTCATGGTGCGAGCCGTAGACCGCGGCACGCCGAGAAAGGAGTCAATCGCCACTGTGATTATCAACGTCCAGGATCGGAATGACAACAGTCCAAGGTTCATCAACAAGGACTTCACCTTCTTTGTGCCAGAGAACTTTCCAGGTTTCGGGGAAATTGGCGTTCTTACTGTCACAGATGCGGATGCTGGGGAGAACGGCTGGGTGGCGTTGTCCATCCTTAATGGGAGCGACATCTTCGTGATTGACACCGGACGAGGAGCGTTGCGAGCCAAGACCCCTCTGGACCGGGAGCAACAAGGAACGTATTATGTTTGGATCGAGGCAATTGACGGAGGCGAACCTGCTCTTTCTTGCATCACAATGGTGACTGTTCTCCTCCTGGATGTCAACGATAACCCTCCAACTGTTCTTTTCCCCCAGTCCAACCAGTCGTACATGTTGGTACTTCCCAACACGCTTCCGGGAACGTCCATAACGGAGGTCTACGCGGTGGACCGGGACACAGGAATGAATGCTGTTATTGCGTACAGCATCATCAAGAGAACGGATGGAGAGCCAGGTTCGTTTGACATCGACCCCTACACTGGAAACATCACCTTGAGGAAAGCCTTGAGCAATCGAGGCCTCTACAGTTTGTGGGTCAAAGTCAGAGACCACGGTCAACCAGAACTCTACTCTACCGTACTGGTCAACCTGTTTGTGAATGAGACAGTCAGCAATGAGACCCTCATTCAGAGTTTGTTGCCCAGAAGTGTAGATATTGACCATGGTGAGCTTCCTCCTGATAAGGAAGGGAGGAAGGGTGAACAAGTGCCAAACATGTGTGGCGAGTACCAAGTTTTACTGCTTGCATTGACGGCTATCTGCTTGGGATTGTTTCTGACCGTTGTGTCGTTGGTGACGTACATTTGCTGCAAGAAAAGAAAACCGAAAAAGAAGAGGTTAGACATTGAGATTCCTTTAAAACTCAACCATGAAATGGTGGACAAGAACCCAATGGAGATTTCAAACATCTGACACTGCAACTGCTTGTACTGCCCAAATTAATCTGTTTACAGTGTGTTTTGTGCATCTTAATATCTCTTAAGTATATGATTTGAAAATACGATGTATATATTGTGCATACAGTATGTTTTATAACTATGATGAAACCTACAAATATATATATATATATTGACAAGATCGAAATATGAAGATTTTGCTATTTGCATTTGCCGCCCAACATGCTTTTAATGTCATTTATCTTACAATGGTGCCCTTTGCAGTGTGTTGTGTCAAATCGTCAAACCTCTTTTATACGCCTGTCTCTGAAGCCCAACGCAGTTCTCTACACAAACATCGTTCTCCCCATGGAAAGCTGTTCGCTTTCAGATGTAATGCTCCTTATGTTTGTCATCACCCTTCTGAAAATGAAGTCCAAAGGAGATGAGAAATCAATGCCACATTGATTCCTCAACTGTTTCTCGGTTATTAACAGGTGGTGTTGTACATTTTGTGTTTTCTGTAGGATACTAGGCTGGTGTGCAATATCCTAATGAGTTTCTTGAACCCCAGAATTTCTTGGTTCCTCCAAATGGTTTCTGTTTGTGATGACTTTTGTGCACTCAGCTCAAAAGCTTTCTTCAAAGCAGCTAAGGCTACATTTCTCTGATCTCATTTCTGTGTAAGCAATGAATTCATGAACATTAAAGTGCTTTATTTTCTTATTAATAGCTTGGATATGATTTTCTTTCATGTATTATAGACTAAACCGGTATTAGATATGGACATGACTCAGCAATTGTGTTGCAGCAGTCTTTGCTCAAAAAGTTAATCTACTAAAGCATTTAGTAGATTCATTTAATCATAAGTAGAATTCAAAAACCATCTCAGTGGTTGATTTGACTGTGTCTAAATGTCGTTTATACAGACAATTGAAGTGCTTCTTTCTTGGAATGTGTTTGTACACAAAGTATTGCAGTTTTCTTTGGAAAAGAGATGATTCAAAGGGTTATCAGGAAAATGGGTAATCAGTTTCATCAGAGACCAAACCGCAAAGTTATTTACATCGAAAAACGGCATTCAGTGACTCAAGATATAGAAGATAACAGTAGTGTGCTGCTGGTGCCAAAAACAATGAAAGAGAACTTGTGCGATTACATTCTATTAAAGAACTCTCGTATATGTGCATCAACACATGAAAGTTAACAACGTTAATTTCACCATAATCAAGCTAGCATTACACAAAGCATTTGGAGAGCCTTTTGGTTGTGGTGTGGTTGGCGTCTCATTCTGCTCTTTTTAATCTACCTCTTTGTGTCGGACCAATAAGATGGCTTCTCCAGTGTCCCGACCCATTACAGAGGTCAGATCAGGAGTGTGTGTTTAGCTTGTCCTCGCTCGTGGAACACCATTCAGCTCTCTAAAACAGACAAGCTTGGCATGGCCACTCGCCACTTCTATTATTCCAAAAACCAGTTCGGTTTCATTTTTCCCTTTCTCTCTCTGGAACTCTCTGAAATGCTCACAATAGAAAGCAGTCATTTAAAACCACAAGAAGCCGGAAGACAGATAATGTATCGAGGCTTTGCAGTGCACAGGTTGCGAGTAGGGCCTGTCACCTGGGGTCAGATTCACTGCTTAATCTGCTTACTTCACCAGCAACGTGTGTTCACAAACCAGCAGGAGACTGAAATCCACCAGCATGCATTTAAAGATCCATGGGCCAAGATCAAGCTTCAGATTAAAGAAAAAAATTATGTTGCGCATTATTAAATTCTTTGAAACTGGTGTAACAATGCCAAAGTCGTGGGTTCGATTCCCAGGGATATTTATATAATATATTCCCCAAATACATTGTAGTTTGCATTGGATAAAAAACATTTGGCAAATGCATAAAAGCATTACTGTAGCATGGCAACCAAACCAACCAAAGAGAGCCTTGACACTGCCAGTGATTTAAAGTGACCAGAAATCCTTTATTTTTAACGAGTTACACCGAGTGAAGAGTGTGAGCAGTGTTGGCTCATTTGCATAAAGTTGAACTCTTCTCAACATTGTTGCATCAGCAATGGAATTTGAAGTTGACTTTCTGACAAGTTATTCAAGTTCAAAGTCAACTTCACAATGCAATGTTTTGATGAGCGGCATGAGTTCAAAGTCACATAAACAGTATATAAAAAGCAATCAAAATTGCTTCTTTGATTGTCAAAGGAATATTCAAGTTCAGTCAAAATGTGTCACTCGCAGTATAGACATACACATATTGGCTGAACTGTTTCAGAAGTCATATCTCATGAGCTCCGCTGTCTCCACTCCCATTTCCTGACATGACAAAATTAAAATGACCAAAAGAAATTAATAAAAGAGTATTACATTTGAAGTAATTTCAGATTTATATCAAGGAAATGTGACTGATGCTTGTGCAAAACTCAACACCATGATGCAAGGGTGCTTCTATGCAGTTTCTAAGGTGTTCTGAGTTTTTTTAAGTGCTTTGCTATGCAGTTACTAGGCCATTATTATGTGGTTACTTACTGGCCCAATTACATTTACATTTCTGCTTTTAAAAATGTAAAGTGACTTACATTGCATTAAAGGTATGCATTTATATTTTTTCAATTCTTGTTTTCTCTGGGAATCAATCTCATGACCTTGCTGTAGGTAGTGCCATGCACTACTGTTTCAGCTACAGGAAAGCCCCAATGACATTTACGTTTATGTAATTTGGCAGACGGTTTTACCCAAAGCAAATTACATTGCATTCAGTGTCTACAAACAAGTCTTGCTTTCACTTGACCTTTACTGTTTGAGTTACAGGAAAGCCCCAATTACATTTACATTTTCTTTTTTGCATTTAACAAACACTTTTATCCAAAGTGACTTACACTGCATTCACATTTACATTTTATCATGAAAGACCCAATTACTTTTACATTTATGCTTTTAACGCTTTTATCCAAAGCAACTTACAATGTATTCAAGGTATACATTTGATCAGTTCATGCATTTGCTAGGAATCAAACCCATGACCTTGGCATTGCTTTGAGCTACACAAAAGCCCCAATTACTTTTACATTTACGCTTTTAACACTTTTAAACAAAGCTTCCCTGGGAAACGAACCCACAACCTTGGTTTTACTAGTGCCATGCTCTGCCGTTTGAGCTATAGAAAAACCCTGATTACATTTACAATAATATATTTAAAAGATGTTTTCATGCAAAGCAACTTTGCATTTAAGGTAAACATTCTATCAGTTCTTGTTTCCCTGGGAAACGAACCCACAATCTTGGTTTTACTAGTGCCATGCTCTGCTGTTTGGGCTATAGGAAAACCCCAATTACATTCACAATAATGTATTTAAAAGATGCTTTCATGCAAAGGGTATACATTTGATCAATTAATGCATTGCCTGGGAATCAAACCCATGACCTTGGCATTGCTAATGGCATGATCTAATGTTTGAACTACAGAAAAGCAAATCAATTAAAGTCTCTAGACATGGTTCAGGTCTCAGATTTCTTTGCCCATTTTATGGTCTACCAGGTGAAGTTGATTGTTAAGAAAAATAACAGCACTGCAAAAAGCTTCGGGATTTTATGTCTGTAGCTTAAACTAAAGTTTAATAGCATTAGAGGTTTGTTCAAATCACTAACCCTAAATATGAGCCATAATAACTGATGCTTTATTTAGCAAACACAACTAAAAACTATGCTGCATGCATGCACCGATTCAATAAACACATCTAAATACATTAAAATGAAACGGAAATCACACCCCTGTGGAGCAGTTTGCACAAAAATATCTATAATAGAAGAATGTCATACTGCAGAAGTAGACTATAGAATATGCCTTAAACATATTATGCAAGAACAAAATAAGAGTGCAGTGCAGTTTTGTTATTCAATACAGTGTACATCCATTATGATGGGGTTTGATCGGCTCACATTTAATCTGAGCTTTCCTCTGTGTTGATTACTCATGTCACTCTATAAGTATGTGTGTATGTTCTCACTCCTCCAGCATACAATCGGCTTTCCTCTCCGCTTTCCCACCTGGCCAGACGGTTATGTGCCTCTCGTGGCCCCAGATGGCCCTCCGCATCTGCTCAACGGCGACCAACACAAACAGAACATTAGCCTGGAGACGTACGGCCTGATTGCGCTCGTTGTGGTGATGGAGGACCTGTGAGAGACCCACAACAAACAGCCTCTGATTAATAAAATACACTTTATTCCCTTTCTGCTCCAGCTCTCCATCTGATTGCTGCTTGGAGAGAAATGTGCAGCTACCAAAAAGAGCTGTTCAAATTTAATTAAAGCTCTTTTGTCCGTTGGGCTTATAATGTTTAAAGTACAACTGCTATAATTTTTCTTGGTGTTGAGTTTGCATGCAATATCATTTTCTCCAATCTTGGCACTGTAAGCGCTTCTCGAAAACCTGACCAGCATGTTTTTGAAGTGGTTGGTGGCCTTTCCCAACTTTTGACACTGTTTACATTCCAAATAACACGATAGCTATCTACTTTGCAGACAGAAGGTGCTTCAAAATGACTCACTGCCTCTGAATCATACGCACAGCCGCAGATTTACCTTTCAGATTATGAGGTGCGACAATGCGGTTGAATCCAAACCAAATGCATCTGCAAAGCAGCACATGGAAATGAGAGATGGTTACACTACAGTCGCAAGTTTGGAAAGTGCATTTTCATTCTGACTATTAAATGACAAATGCAATTTTAAAATTTCAATTGCTACCAAAGTTTTTATGCTCACCAAGGCTGCATTTTTTTAAGTAAAAAATGTGAAATATTATTATAAATTAACATTACTGCCTTCTATGTTTATATATGTTAAAATGTAATTTATTCCTGCAATGCAAAGCTGAATTTTTGCATCATTACTGCAGTCTTCAGTGTCACATGATCCTTCAGAAATCATTCTGATATACTGATTTGCTGCTCAAGAAACATTTCTGATTATTATCAATGTTGTATACAGATTGATTCATAGTTTTGTGGAAATCATAATACATTTTATTTTTTAGGATTCTTTGATGAATAGAACGCTCAAAAGATCAGCATTTATTTGAAATAATATATTTTGTACCATTACAAATGTCTTTACTGTCACTTTTGATCAATTAAATGCATCATTGCCAAATAGAAGTAAAAAAAAAAAAAAAAATCTTACTGACCACAAACGTTTGAATGGTAGCGTACAGTATGCATACAGGATTCGAAAAATAAATCACCTTTTTGTTCATTTACAGGCGGTTCATGCCTTACATAAAATACTGAGACAGTATGATGGTAGATGATAGGCATAATCAGATGCCACCATTTGTGCCATCACAAGTGTTTTTGATAATCAGATGGCAACACATAGTGCCAAGTTCAAAGAATACCACTATATTGGCAAGTATGTTTTCCTACGTGATCTGATCTGTGCATATGGGGGTAAAGTATCTTATTTTCCTAATCTATTTAAGTTAGCATGAAACTGTTTTACTTCTTCAGTGGTAAGTGTGTGTGTCTCGTATCTGAATGTAAGTTTGCAGTGTTGTTGATAATCTACTCTTCTTTTGCCCTGGTGAGTTACGTTCAAGAATACCAGGAACATTAAGAAAGTCATTCTTTTACATATTTAAACATCTGCATTTCCCTCTGGTGCATTACTGTCAGTTTGCTTAAACTAACATCTGAACCTCAGTTAAAGCTCTAGTGAAGGTGAAAACACAGGAAATGACATCAGCCTGACCTCATAACTCACCCAATCCTCTGATCTCTCCACAAACATGATGTCCGGTCTGCTTTTCTTGGCTCTGTTGAGGGAACTACAAACATTTTTGTTATTATTTCATTACATTTCATCTGCTAATATTTTTGTAGAACAGATATGTGATGTGTCTTTTACAAACATTAATTTGAAGTTTTGTTGTTGGTCACATCCTGTTGTGTGAAAGGAATAGTTCAACCAGAACATTTGCTGAAAATGTATTCACCCTCAGGCCATCCAAGATGTAGATGAGTTTGTTTCTTCATCAGATCTGGAGAAATGTAGCATTGCATCAGTGTCTCAGCAATGGATGCTCTGCAGTGAATGGGTGCCGTCAGAATGAGAGTCCAAACAGCTGATAAAAACATCACAATAATCCACACCACTCCAGTCCATTAAGTAACCTCTTGAAAAGCCGAAAGATGTTTGTTTGTAAGAAATAAATCCATCATTAAGACGTTTTTAACTTCAAACCTTTGCTTCCGGCTAAAATACTATAATCCATAATAACACCTCCTCCTGTGAAAAAGTCTATCTTCTGTTGTCTCTCACATAAAAATTCACTCACATATTTGTTTAGAGCTGTTTTGGCTTGTAAACGGTGCTTGATCTGTGCAGATTTCTCTCCTGATTCAGACACAACAATTTTTCCTAGAGGAAGCGTTATTATGGATTATGCACTCTCAGAAATAAAGGTACAAAAGCTGTCACTGGGGTGATACCTTTTCAAAAGGTACATGTTTGTACCTAAAGGGTCCATTTTGGTACTTTAAAAGTACATATTAGTACTTGAAGTGTACATATTTAAACCTAATAGGTACAAAAGTGTACCTTTTGAAAAGGTACTGCCCCAGTGACAGCTTTTGTACCTTTATTTCTGAGAGTGTGGACAGGCGCTGTTGTCTGGAAGAAGCATTTAAAAACATCTTAATGATGGATTTATTTCTTTCAAACACACAGCTTTTGTCTTCTCCAGATGTTAACTGATGGACTGGAGTGGTGTGGATTATTGTGATGTTTTTATCAGCTGTTTGGACTCTCATTCTGACGGCACCCATTCACTGCAGAGCATCCATTGCTGAGACACTGATGCAATGCTACATTTCTCCAAATCTGATGAAGAAACAACTCATCTACATCTTGGATGGCCTGAGGGTGAGCACATGTTCAGTAAATTCTCCTTTTAGCTGAACTATTTCTTTAAGAACAGCACAGCAGATCCTGTACCGTGTGTGTGAGCGTTTGACAGCGTGCCATTCTCTTCCTTTGGAAAGTGCTGGATCTGAAATTACGTTCAATTATTAATTGTGTAGACAGCAAGTAATTACTATCAGTCATGGGCTGATCCCGTTTCCAGATTGGCCTTATAGTTCCTCCTATGCTTTGAATCCAAACAAACGTGGGCACACAATGCCGCTCGGTCTCCAGTTTCAGAGTCACGGACCGCGCCGCTGTCCCCTGCCGGGCCGTTATGACACCGGATCCACCTTCATCTTCTCACTCCTGTCTCCGCACTTCAATAATGCATTCAGATATTATTCTCCTCCCCAAAATCTCGGCCTTTGATCTAATAGGTCTTTCAGACCCGTGATGCAATAGAAAATAATCCAATCCAAGCCTTTTGATCCTCGTCCGGATTATGTTGCTGATTTCTTTCCCGTTTCCCACTCGGTCTCTCTCAATATCTCTCGCTGCCTCGGTATATGTGAAGATGATGGGCTAATTCAGTGTCTGTGAAAGCTTTGTGGCTTAGTTTTAAGGCATAATGGCTGTTGTCAGGGCAGGAACGGGGCCAGAAGCCCCAGCTGCTTGTTCTCTTGTGGACTATTCATTTGTTTAGTTTGTTTAGTTAGTCATATCAAACTTTGTAACCTATTGACTACTGGTTATTGTCTGTTATTGTAAGAGAACTGAATAGATGTAATCAGCGTTTGTAAAGCTGATTGGATGTTTTGTTTATGTTGGCTACATTCACACACAGATAAATGGAAAGTATTTTATGCACATCAGTACTGAAAAATAGCTATTTTAATGTACTAAATTAATTTTATTATGGAATCTGGTTTTCGCCACAGTTTACTAAAACATAATTATTCTGTGTTTGTATCATGGAATTCTGTCTTTTTTCTCACAATTCTGACTTTTTCTCGATTCTGAGTTTCTATCACACAATTCTCACTTTTTTATTACGATTCTGAGTTTGTATCGCACAATTCTGCCTTTTTATTCATGATTATGAGTTTGTATCGCACAATTCTGCCTTTTTATTCATGATTATGAGTTTGTATCGCACAATTCTGACTTTTTTATTACGATTCTGAGTTTGTATCACACAATTCTGACTTTTTTTCTCATGATTGTGAGTTTTAATCGCACAATTCAGATTTTTTCCCATCCCGTGATTCTGAATTTATATCTCACAATTCTGACTTTTTCTTACAATTCTGTTTCAATTCAGATTTTTTTCTCGCAATTTTGCATTTATTTCTTACAAAACTGCAATTCTGATAAAAAGTAAGAATTGTTTGATAAAACGTTCAGGCTATCTGTTCGAGTTTGATGCTGTCACACTAATCAAGGTCTGCAATATTTTATGCCAGATAAATGCTGCTTTGATAGATGAAACATCCATTTGATCTAATAATTAAATATTTAAAATATATTTCCCCACATTTCACCATCTTTGCAGTAGCTTAACTTCAACTGTTTTCAAAACGGTGTAATCTTTCCTGCTACTAGTAATGCCCTGCCCACTCAACAATTCAGACCCAATGCAGCATTTCACATTTTCAGCATTTCATAATTTTTTTTATTAAATATGTAATTTTATCTAATAGCTACATATTTAATAATTAAAAGACTTTAAAAAAAAAAAAATTAGTTTAACATTTTTTTTCCAAATAAACACTGTTGCCATGACAACAGATTGACAATGAGAAAAAGTAACAAAGTAACAATATGACTTGTAACTCTTTATAAGTAATGCAGTATTGTAACAAATCATTTCACTGTATCATCACTTTATCGATTAGCTTCAATGCTGATTGTTTTTATCAACAACAATCTATAACTAGCACATAAGCAAATATTTACCGGCATCAAAAGAGTTTCTGCATCCCATCAACCTCTCTGCTTTGCAGAGTGTTCATAGCTTCTCATTTACATAGTAATGATGTTTTGTGGATTTCAGATGCATTATTCACTGTTTCCCAATGTTTTATTTTTCTCTGAATCTCTCTAAAGACGCACATAAATTCTCACAGGAGAGAAAATGGCTGGTGTTTAATACGACTGACTGCCATAAAAAGCCATAAAAACCATAATCAGCCTCCTGACAGCATAATGCATATTGGTGAAATATCTCTGGTTTTTTAATGCAGGCAGCTATAGTATCACCATAACCTCAGTTAATCCACAGGCAGATGATTGTGCTGGTAAAGGCCCCCCTGTGTGAAACCCGTCTTAAAGTTAACCCGCTGCTGCTTTGACCTATTTCTGTACCTCATTGTTCATATGACGCTTCTGGCCTTCACGCAACACAGTGCTGTCATTGTTGCTCCTGTTGCTGGAGTAAGTCTAGAATTTTAATGATATAAAATTATATTTTATATAAGATATATATTCAAATAATAACAATAACACAATAACTATTAATAATAATAATAATAAAATGTAATTATATATCAAATTTACAATATAAAGTTGATCAAAATTAAAGTGTGTGTGTGTATATACAGGTGCATCTCAATAAATTAGAATGTCGTGGAAACGTTTGTATTAAATAAATTCAGTGCACACAGACTGAAGTAGTTTAAGTCTTTGGTTCTTTTAATTGCGATGATTTTGGCTCACATTTAACAAAAACCCACCAATTCAATAACAAATTAGAATACTTCATAAGACCAATTAAAAAAAATAATAATAATTTTTAGTGAATTGTTGGCCTTCTGGAAAGTACAGTGTGTGCAGAATTATTAGGCAAGTTGATATTATGGTCATATTTTTTTTCCAAGAACATTTTACCAATTCCAAACCACATCAATCTTAATAACTACGATTGATTTTGTATTTAATAATTTATAAGTGATATATAATTGTCCATGAAGGCTGATAGTCAGAAACTTCTTATTTCAGGTGTGCAGAATTATTAGGCAGGTTTTCCTTTACAGATAAAATGAGCCAAAAAAGAGATTGAACTCAAGAATAAAAGTTAAAAAAATTATTAAATGCCCATGAGAAGGATGCAATACTAATGCAATAATAGAATTAGCAAAGTTAAGGCATGACCATTGGGCAGCGAAATGCTCATTGGGTCAGCAGGGTCAGAAAAAACAGGTGGAAAGGAAAAGACACGTTAACTGCAAAAGAATTAAGAATTAATGTCAAGAATTAGGTGAGAAACCATCAGGAACCATTTAGTCTCCAGCACCATCATTTTCCAGAACTGCAACCTTCCTGGAGTCTCCAGAATTACAAGGTGTCAGGTTCTCAGAGACTTTGCTTGGGTAAAAAATTCTTTAAAATGGCCCTCACTTAATAACATGCTGAAGTGTTGTGAAATACATGAAGGACAGATAAGTTGAGAGTGACTCTTGAAGGACCAGCATCACATCCTCTTGTACCACTGTTTGAAGAATTTATCTTCCAGAATCTGGCAGTATGTTTTGGGAGCTCATTTTAGTTCATCTCCTATCCTGAAAAGTCTGTCTTGCGGGATTGATTAAAAATGAGCTCCTAAAACTTACCAAAAAATATGACCAGAATATCAACTTGCCTAATAATTCTGCACACACTGTATGTTCATTTACTGTATATGTACTCAATACTTGGTAGGGGCTCCTTTTGCTTTAATTACTGCCTCCATTCAGCGTGGCATGGAGGTGAGTTTGTGGCACTGCTGAGGTGGTCTGGAAGCCCAGGTTTCTTTGACAGTGGCCTTCAGCTCATCTGCATTTTTTGGTCTCTTGTTTCTCATTTTCCTCTTGACAGATTCTCTGTGGGGTTCAGGTCTGGTGAGTTTGCTGGCCAGTCAAGCACACCAACACCATGGTCATTTAACCAACTTTTGGTGCTTTTGGCAGTGTGGGCAGGTGCCAAATCCTGCTGGAAAATGAAATCAGCATCTTTAAAAAGCTGGTCATCAGAAGGAAGCATGAAGTGCTCCAAAATTTCTTGGTAAACGGGTGCAGTGACTTTGGTTTTCAAAAAACACAATGAACCAACACCAGCAGATGACATTGCACCCCAAATCATCACAGACTGTGGAAACGTAACACTGGACTTCAAGCAACTTGGGCTATGAGCTTCTCCACCCTTCCTCCAGACTCTAGGTCCTTGGTTTCTAGATGAAATACAAAACTTGCTCTCATCTGAAAAGAGGACTTTGGACCACTGGGCAACAGTCCAGTTCTTCTCCTTAGCCCAGGTAAGACGCCTCTGATGTTGTCTGTGGTTCAGGAGTGGCTTAACAAGAGGAATACGACAACTGTAGCCAAATTCCTGGTCACGTCTGTGTGTGGTGGCTCTTGATGCTTTGACCCCAGCCTCAGTCCATTCCTTGTGAAGTTCACCCAAATTCTTGAATCGATTTTGCTTGACAATCCTCATAAGGCTGCGGTTCTCTCGGTTGGTTGTGCATCTTTTCTTCCACACTTTTCCTTCCACTCAACTTTCTGTTAACATGCTTGGATACAGCACTCTGTGAACAGCCAGCTTCTTCGGCAATGAATGTTTGTGGCTTACCCTCCTTGTGAAGGGTGTCAATGATTGTCTTCTGGACAACTGTGAGATCAGCAGTCTTCCCCATGATTGTGTAGCCTAGTGAACCAAACTGAGAGACCATTTTGAAGGCTCAGGAAACCTTTGCAGGTGTTTTGAGTTGATTAGCTGATTGGCATGTCACCATATTCTAATTTGTTGAGATAGTGAATTGGTGGGTTTTTGTTAAATGTGGACCAAAATCATCACAATTCAAAGAACCAAAGACTTAAACTACTTCAGTCTGTGTGCATTGAATTTATTTAATACACGAGTTTCACAATTTGAGTTGAATTACTGAAATAAATGAACTTTTCCACGACATTCTAATTTATTGAGATGCACCTGTATATATGCTGTCAGAAGTAAAAATAAAAAATAAATCAAAATAAAAAATAAATTACTATAAATAAAAATAATAAATTATTTATATATATATATATATATATATATATATATATATATATATATATTATAATTTGTATTATTTATGAAATACTTTTATGCATGAATTTACAATTGTTATATATATATATATATATATATATATATATATATATATATATATATATATATATATATATATATAAAATTGTAAATTCATGCATAAAAGTATAAATAATAATACAAATATTATATATATATATAATACAACACACACAACACATAAATATAATATTTCAAATAATAGTTTTTCCTGCCTTTTTATGTTTAAGTTTTTTATTATTTTTTATAATTTAAATAAAATGATTTCTTGTATATAAATAAATACTGCATATGTGAACTGCGGATTACCACAGAAACTGATTCAAATCAATCAAAAATCACATTTACAATAATGCACTTACAATGAATGGTGAGACATTACATTTCAAAAGCTCAGTCACGTACAACACTCTTTGAACTATTGCTGTTTTGCTCCAAAGTCATTAATCCATCTAAACCAGCGGTCCTAAAGCTAAAAAGACAATGTTGACAACTTCACAGCTCACATGACATGCTTGTACAGAAGAATGAGTTCATATGAGCTGCACACTTCTGTAGACGTCCATTACTGTAAACACAACTTCAGAGTCTAAATGAGCGTGTGTGTTAATGGACGAGCGGTTGCAGATGCACTACATAAAGCTTAATTTGTTTTGAACCGGAACATTATTTTAACCCTTCAGTGGCGTCTCTGCATCTGTTGTGTGTCTGTGCGAGAGCTTATACTGAATGCAGTCAGCGGCTAATGTACTGTAGATGTGAAGCTATAGCTGCGTTTCAATACAGATTATACACCCTGAATGTCAGATTAAGATTAACATTGCATTTCTGACGCTATTGAAACATGGAAATAAGATATTAGTGGAGCCCAATGCATCTAATATGAGTTGCATGCATTTTTTGAATTCATACAGCATCATAAAAGCTCAAAAAAGCCTAAAATTGCCATGAAACAACATTCAGAACATTCATTTGCACTAACTAAACAGAATATCTGATAGATGGACTCACCTTTGGGCTCAAACAAAAACCGGATTGATGTTTTTCACTTATTTAATTAGGACAAACGTAGGCATCTTAACATTTAATTGATAGACTCCACTTGTCAAATGAAGTACTATTTTTTAATACACCCGAAAACACAGAGTTTAATCAAAAGATGAAAATGTGATCCGTTTCATCTTTAGTACAGAATATTAAAAACTTCTTACTTATAAATACAGCGTGATGATCACTGAACACATTTATAAAAGGCATAATTCAGAAACCAAAGTTGTGCAGTTTTAAAAGTATTCTTCATTTTTCTCTTTACGTTATGATTACATATTCCCTTTTTTCCTACTTTTTGGCTGCGCAGACATAACGAGGTAATAATGCATGAACGCAGGGCTTGAAAGCAGGTGCTGGAAGATGCTTTTTTTACTGATCAGTGATCAGGATTCGCATGTCAACATCACAGAGAATGTGCTGACGGATCGCTTTTGTGTCAAAGGAGAACTAGAGGGTTTGAAACTCTCACCCATAAACATGCAAACATGCATTTGTTTTCAACACAAAAAGCGACAGATATATATATTATAAAATAATGTATTATTATTATTATTATTAAATTATTATTAAAATTGAATGATATAATTAAAAATAAATGAAAATAATTGAAAATATAAATAAATATTCTAAAATGATAAATACTACTTTTACTACTATTTAAAATTAAAATTAGAAATATTTCATATTAATACATAAATAATAATTTTTAATTTAAAGCTAATTTTTAAAATACTATAAAATATATACACACAATTGTAAGTATTTAGCTATTTTAATACTATTTAAAAAATAATGTATAATTAAAAAAATAAAAATAATATAATATAAATATAATATAAAATTTAATACTGTTATTACTTTACTACTATTAAAAATAAATACAAAAATACATATTAAAAAATGTATAAAAAATGGACTTTTAATGTTAAATATATTTAAAATAATGTTTTATAAATTTTGCTTATTATTTGACTATTTCACTGCTATTTAAAAAGAAAAAAAAATATTTTATAACTTTTTTAACTTACATTTTAATTTATTATTATTTTACTTATTTTCTAAGGCTTCAAAAGCATTACTAAATAGCTTTGTGTGTAATTTGTCATATGAAATACTTCCTAATGTGCTAATGGCTGTAACTCTTTCACTGGTGACCCATTAACAGGAAGCACGTTTAGAAGGAAAAACTGTATGGCAGTGCATGCTTGTGTAAAAAAAACAAAAAACCACTCGTCCTCTTTTGGCAGGAGAATCATGTTGCACTTTCATAAACTTCCATTTTCATATTTGTGAGCTGAACTCATGCATCTATTAATGCACTAATTGACGAGAGTTCGCGTCTAAAATGCAGCAGCAGTGCCAAGATTCATCCGCCGCTTGACGGAGAACTAAGAATCTGTGTTATGTGAATTTTGCTCGTTTGCGTTTCATGTTTCAGCGTTTGGTAACATCTAAAAGGCCGTGTTGATGCAGGAAAGAGGAAGTTCAGAGCAGGCTAAATGAGATTCCCATAAACAGCTCTGGTTTTAATTAAATAAATCTCCGCTGGCGTTCTGACAGAAGCTTCACATCTACTGGAAAGCCTCCACCAGCGTCTTCCTTTTACTCTATTAACATTCCTGATGAAAGTTTGATGTAGTACAGAGGCACAAATGCTCCTCGTGGCCAACTCTCATTGCATTCTGTCCCCTTCCATCCCGGCCGCTCTGTCTGCGAGTCTCATTCAATTAGGATTTTACGCAAAAGGGGAAGCCAGATATTCTCTCAAAGGCTGGAAGACAATTTGCTTCTTGCAAAATGGATGCATGAGCCAATTTTGATTTAATATCCACCATCAATGACCTCCTCGTTTCAGCCAACGTGTTGTTCCCTCAGCAACTCATGCGTATTACACACAAAACTGACAATTCTTCCTGGTTTTACTCAATGTCTGCAGGGAAAAACAAACCGGTTTCGTTTATCAGCCTAGAAATATGCTAACACTGGAAACATTTGGTGTAGAAACTAATTTCTTTCAGAAATTTCTAGTAAATTTCACAAAGAAAGGAAAGAAATTCAGATCTATACACTTGTACACAATTGCTTTTTTCTGTATAATTATTTGCAGCCGTTTTACTTATTTTAGTATCACTGGGATACTATTATAGTTTTATTAATATTTTTATTTTTTCATTTTTTTAATATAAATTTTAAAGTTTTAGTATTTTTGCTAAAACTTTGTAATTCTGTGTTTTTGTCATTTTTAATTTTAATATGTCAAGTTAAATGAAATTAAAATGAGAAATCATCTTTTTACAGCAATATTTTTAATTAATTTTTTAATTTAAATTTTAGTTAAAGTTTTGCTAATTTTGCTGTGTTTTTGTAATTTTTAGTAGTTTTTGATTTTTATTACAGTTTTAGTTTGTTATTTTATCATTAAATTACATTTAAATGAAAAATGTTGCCTTGCCAACTAATTGAAATAAAAGACACTACAGTTTTTATTATTATTATTATGAATCAGTTTTGATTTTTACATTTTCATTTTTAATTTAATTAAAGTTTTAGTAATTTAGTATTTTATTTTTTTCATTTTTAGTATTTTTTTTTAAAATATGTCTATATAGTTGTATCATTTTATTTTAGTTTTAGTTACTTTAGTAGTTAAATTAAATGTTAAATTAAAGTGAGAAATGTTGCCTTGGCAACTATCTGAAATATAAAAGATACTATTAAATATTTAAATTTGTCAGAAGTTCAGACAGCTTTTTAATGATTAAAAATGACAAATTATTTAGATTTTTTTAGTTATTAGTATATTAGTTATTTAATTGCCAATTATTAAATATCTATGGAAGGCACAGCAATTTCAGCAGCAGGCCAAACTCTAAATGACCCCCTTTAAATATTAATATATATTAATATATATATGAAAACAAACAGTTTTCAAAAAATCTTACAAGATGCTTTAACAGTGGCGTAAGAAAATAGTTTTACACACAAGACTGTTTTACAGATGAAAAACAACCAATAATGAAAACTGAGCTGCTAAATAATTGAAAATGTTTGCTAAATGTTAATAAATATAATTTATTACTAAATATAATTAAACTATAATATAAATATATATCTTTAATAAACACACATTTATAAGTTATACTCAAATAATAAATCTTTAACATGCACTTTGTGGATGTGACGGTATCAGATCAACTCTATGAATTAAACTAGTTAGATTCTCTCTGAACTGAAGAACTCGTGAATAACTTGAAAATATTCCTGAATGTTCAGGCGTAAATGGTTGGTTTTCTCTGGAGACGAAGAAAAACGCTGCCCTATCTGTTCAGCTGTATTGAGATTAGCTCAGTATAAACTGACCTCATGCTTTTTATTCATCTAAAGTAGCGAGTCAGATCTATAACTAATAGCTCGTTATGTGAAAGCACTTTCTCTTTTGGAGTTCTAAGAGCATTTGATATGAGGGATGATTAAAAATGCATAACATATAGTGCTGGTCAGTTATCAGACTGCATAAAACACGAGCGAACAGAGAACATCGACCGCATCAGAAGTGAGTTTTATCTGTTCACGCTAATGAAAATTCAGGTCTGCTCTTTTCCCGCCTCACGTTTGTGATGAATTGAAGATTTTATTGAATCCTCATTTTGTGCTCTGATCGTTTTGACGCAGAGAGGATTTTATCCCCCAAAAATGGATAATGTTTATACTTTTTGGGAGTTTTAAACTTAAAATTGACTTTTTTCTTGATATTCTGAATTGATATCTCACAATTCTGCTTCAATTCTGAGTTATGTCATATCAGTTCTAAGTTTATATTGACATTTTGGGGTTTTATCTCAATTCTGAGATTTTATTTTAATGCAGTTTATTTCTCAGTTCTGAGTTTTTAATTCTGTTTATATCTTACCATTCTCTATCATTTCCGAGTTTATATCTCGCAGTTTTGAGTTATGTCAATTCTGAGTTTATCACACAATTCTGAGTTTTATCACAATTATGAGATTTTATCTCAATTCTGAAGTTATATCTTAATTCTGTGTTTATATCTCACAATTCTGAGTCAGTTCTGAGATTATATCGCAATTTTGAGTTTTTTGAATTGTAAGAAATCGCAATTACTTTTTTCTTCTTTTTTTTTTATTATTCAGTGGCGGAAACAGAGTTCTATGGTTCCCAGTGAAAAATGACTTTTTAATAATAATGCTTTATCACTCAAACACAAAAGGTACACAAGCTCAGCTCAATGAAGCCAACGATCAATCACTTCAAAAAACAACAAAACCAGGGGCCCGTTCTTCGTACGTCGCTTATTACATCTGAGATGATTTGAGAGATGCCAGATCTTCTAATCCTGATAACTGATCTCTGGCTAATTTGGTTCTTCAAACGAATTTGCGTTTTAGATTAAAATATCTGGATTAAGTTATCTAAGATTACTGCGCGTTCTCGTGTTTCCCGAAAAGGGCAGATGTATCGATCCTCGAAACCGCGATCAGCAATGCAGTGATTGGCTGGCGGCTAGACAGCAACGTAATGACATCATATCATTAAAAAAGACACCTGACGAAAAGGTTGACAAATTGCAATACCTTCATAAAGAAACAGCCAAACGAACAAAACTACATAAATGTTATAGGCTAATAGATAAATTAAATGTGCACTGTTTTTAATTTATTTGTAATTCATGATTCATACATGATTTCTAGTAACACTTTTATTTCAATGTTGTAATTAGCAATTCATTTAATTTTATCTTTGAAGCAGATTTATGACACTTATGTGACAGCATTAAAGTTTTTTAGAGATCAAGTTATCTGCATCTCCTTGATGGACAAGCCACTCCCATAATAGCTGTCACCACTCAAATTAATGCACGACTCAGATTAACTGTATAGCATGTGTGTAAGACTCCAATACAATTATAAAGTAATTATTGCATCACTAATACATTTTTCAATGAGTTAAACTGGCCATGTCTATAGTATTATAGACTACACAACATTGTTATATTATTTTCAAATTAATTTTCAAATTATTATTATTTTAAATTATTGTCCCTGGATCAGTAGGATACTCTTGTAATAAAGTAACGGTGGCTGGGACATATTTTAAATATCAATTCTGCTTAAAAAAGATGCAATCTAATCCTGTTTACATGAAATAAGCCTGCTCCCGAGCAGGTTTAAGTTTACGGACCTGTTGCTATGACAACAACTCCGGGATGAGCTTCGAAGAACGGCAACAATCAAATCCAGCTAACTGAGTTAGCGACGTACGAAGAACGGACCCCTGTTCTAATTGAAAGAAAACAAGGTTTTCTGATAATACAGCATAATCACATTAAAAAGACATTTTTAAAAGGCCACTCATTTTTGACCAGGACCACCGATTATATTTTAATTGCAGCACAAGGGTTAATTTACCCAATTATGTATGTTTGGGATTTAATTTTTTTGAATCACTCACATTCATTCTAATTATTATTATTATTATGTATTCTTAAAGCCCATTTCCTGATTGCCCTGCATGAGCAACTCATTCAACATGTTCGTATTAGTTTGTCTTGATTGCATGTCACCGGCTCTGATGTAAAAGGTTTTACGAGTAAACACTTGTACTAATAGCACCTTTCCCATCAGTGCTTGGGTTTCGATTGTTTTCAGATCAGTGGGCGTGGCCTTACTGGCTGGTCACCGTGGCGACGGTGAGGCGGTGGAGCTGAAGGCTGTATTATGAGGGAACGCAGGAGCGTTAGGAGCTCAGACGGAGGCTCGAGTCCATCATGTTTGACAGCAGCATTCTGCTCTTATAACAGCGAGTGACGTTAGCGGCGAGGAGCTGTCAGTCCTCCACAGCTTTGTGGGAAAATCACGCTAAGCACTCGAGTTGAGTGGTGGAAAACAGCAAACGTTCCTGCTGAATGACACAGGCATGAGGTTTCAGGGCTAAATCCTGGTTTTCTAAGAACACAAAGTACTGTAATTTGAGTCAAACAGGGGCCTTAAATGCACCATATATCTCAAACAGTATAATTAGTGATGTTTGCCAAGTCAAGCTTCAATGATTCGCTCAAAAAATTGATTTTTAGCACTAAATATTAAACTTCAGTGTGTAATTTGTGCAACTATTTGTGCTTCAAATGAGTAACATATAAATAATGTAATAAAATGGGTTAACCACTCGATCACCCAGAACACGTTAACAACCACCTAGCAATGATCTAGCAACCAGTGTTCATTTGTTATTATTTACATACTATTATAATATTTATTAGTATTCGAATTAGCTTTTATTTTTCAATTTAAAATTTAAATTTGAGTATTTTTATGTGCATTTTTTTTATTTTGTATGTTGCTTTATTTCAATCTTGTTTTAATAATTGTTTTTTTTTTTTTAATTGTTTCAGCTTTTTTCTATTAATGAAAACGACCTCAGTTTTAGTTTTTTAGTACACTTAAGCATTGCTATTAAAATAACTAATTTCGGGAAAAAATACACTTACTGTAAATGCAAACTAAATGTTCAGATACTTAATTGCATGTTATTTGCAATTAAATGAAAATGTATTGATTTAAATGTATAATAAATGCAATTAGTTTTTGACATAAATAGGATTGAAATATATCTTAATATGTCTTTTCACAATTGCTTCTATTGTCTTTAAAATACGGTTCAAGTGTACTGCTGAATGCACCGATGAGCATTTATAATAAACTAAAAATATTTCTTTAGAAATTACATGTATGTTGCATTTAAATACATTTGCAATTAACATTTTTAATAATCAAGTTGCAGTTTAGCACATTTAAAATATATTAAATGTAATATCAGAAAACAGACTACAGTTAAAATCAATCAAGTACTTTAGTATGTTAGTCAATGCATCAAAATAAGTTTACTACTTAAAATGTTGATTTAAAATGTTTTTAAAGTAAAACCTAGTCATGAAAGTGTCTCTTTTTAAATACACTTAAGTGGCCTTTTATTTCATTAATAATCCATTCTGCAAGTACAGGTTTTTTTTTTTTTGGTGACATAAGATATGCTTAGTTCTATTGAATGTGCACTTTTTAGTGTACTTCAAAGCATTTGAGATCAATTGCAAATAATAAGCATTTAGGCTTTCAAATAGACTACATTTAATTCACACTTAAGTGTAGTTTTTTAAGGATATTATTTGCGTAATAAGCACACTTTATAAAAGTATGCTAAAGTGCAGTTCTCTTTCACAAAAGGTGGTGATATCAAACTTTCTTTCCACTTTTCTTTTCTCGCACAGTCAGAGCAGGTCTAAATGAGACGGGCCTTATACGGTCACTGTGACTTCAGATCGCATTAGTGACGCGCGGCGTGACCGGACTCCTCGTTAATTTCGGCCACTGAGGCATTTCGGCCAGCTGTCAGGACGAGAGCGAGCGCCGTGATCCCGGCTCTCGGAGGGAAGCGTCTGATTGGCTGGAGATGAAGAGCAGAAACGCTCCATCACCCCTCTTATGGGCTCCGGTGTGGCCACTTCACACACAAAACCTGGAAAAGCCTTAAAAGGAGACAAACAGCTCCTTCTGTCCAGCCTTTAAAGTGTGATTTATCATCACACACCAGCCACTGACTGGATGCTAGTGGAGAAACTGAAAGAGCTTGTCTAATTTAGTAAAACTTCTCATTGTAAAGTGTTTGCATGGTGATTTTATTATCACCATGGGGTAAATTGAGGTAAATGGATGCAGTTTACCTGAACTCACCCGACTTAAGATCCACAGTGGCCTCAAAAAGTAGGCTACACTGAAAAATAAAAAAGGAAAAATAAACAAATCCCACAAAAATTTCAGAAACAATTATAAAGCAATGGCAAGTAAAACACTGAGTTAAATGTATTTGGACACTTAAATCAACATTAAATTTTGAAGTAGAAAAACTGAAATTGCATTTTCTTGTAAAATGCACTCAAGTAATCTTTGATTTATTTATTTTAAATGAAACAAATATATATTTTTCATTGTATTTGGACACTTAAATCAACATGAAATTTTGAAGCAGAAAAAGAAATAGTATTATAAAAAGTTTTATTTACTTCAAATACAAAAAATAAATAATAGTATTTTATTAATAATTTTTCTTAATTCCTTGTTTTATTTACTTTAACTTCAAAAAATATTTTCACAATGTTATTGAATACCAAAATCAACATGACATTTTGATGTAGAAAAAATAAGATCGTATTTTCTTGTAAAATTTGCACTAATATTGTTTTCAAAATATTTTTACAGTGTATTTAGACACTTAAAGGGATAGTTTACCCAAAAATGAAAATGCTGTCATTAAGGACTCATCCTCATGCCGTTCCAAGCCTGTAAGACACTAATTTATCATCAAAAAGATTTTTGATGAATTTTTTTTTTTTACAAACAAAATAAAATAAAATAAAATAATATATTTTCTTGTAAATTAACCCTAAAAAGTTTTGTTTTATTTACTATTTACAATATTTACTTTACAATATTTTTGGACACCTAAATCAACATGAAATTTTTAAGTAGAAAAAAAATATTTTATTGTAAAATTTACCTTAATCCTTGTTTTATTTAGTTTAACTTCAAAAAAATCATTTTTACAGTGTATTTTACAGTATATTTAGATCATTTAAACAATTATAGTGTATTAGGACACTTAAATCAACATTAAATTTACTTAAGTTTTACTTAAGTAAGTTTTCTTGTAAACTAAAATAATATATTTTCTTTACTTCAATTTAAAAAAATAGAGTGTATTTGGACTCTTAAATGAACAAAAGCTTGAAGTACAAAAAAATTGAACCGCATATTCTTGTAAAATGTACAAAAATATTTTATTTACTTTAACTTAAAAAAATATATATTTTTAAAGTGTATTTGAACAACTAAACATGTCGTAGTGTCACTGCACACTGTAAAAAATGTTAAGGTGTAAATAAAAAAGATTATTGGAATGAATTTTAAAAATCACTCCTTCAAAATTTCTAATTTAATTCAACGTCGCTTCCCGTTTCTTTGTTATTATTTGTGAAATTTACTACATAATTTTACTTAATTTCAAACTAAATCATACTCCAAATGTTTTCAGTGCATCAGATAAAAATATCCAAGCAATAAAAGATGTCACGAGATAAAACAGATCCAAACTTTTTTAGGCAAGTATGTGATTTCTATAATGCAAAATCCCTGCAAACATGTTTCACTTGCATAAACGGATTCACTATGTACAAAAACAGATATTATGTGAGATAGTAATAATGTTATGTGATATTACATAACTTGCATTCAGCATGAACACATGAGAACGCAAGAAAAGCTCGTGACCTACGGGTCACAGAAATAATCACAAGATTACAACTCTATTCTCTCTCTCTGAAGACTGCGTCCCAAAACACTGCAGACTAAACCCGGAGAGAAAAAGACTGAATTCTCCACCCGCAGCGCTGATAAACCTACATCAGATCCATGCAGATGACTGAAAAAGCACAGTTAAATTCCTGGAAATGAAAAACTAATCCTTAAAGAGATCACACTGAGACCATACAGACACACAAACACGGAGGCAATAAAAGCCATGAGTGCCAGAAGGCTTTTTTTCTTCTTTGTAGTACGTAGTACTAATGAATCTGTTCTATGTCAATAAGTCTGATAATTAGTTTGTTTTTTTTGCAATTAATCTCTCAGTTAATCTCACAACCAAGACTTTCAGAATTATATAAAATCAGAATAATAAGTTAAAAAGTCACAATTACCTATTTTATTTTTTATTCCACGGTGAAAACAATCTTGATTTTTGTCATTTTGACTGTTTTTCTCAGAATTGCGAGTTTAGCAAGACTTATTTCTTGCAATTCTGACTACTGAGAAAAAAAAAATCAGAATTGGGGATATAAAGAGATAAAAAGTCAGAACTGTGAGAAGCTTGATTTTCATCCAGTTCTAAGAAAGAACTGCAAGGTATAAATTGATCAATGTAAACTCAGTATTTTGAGAAATAAACTCGCAATCTAAATCTGAATCATGATATGAAGTCATAATTGCAAGAAAAAAAGTGTGTATATATGTATATATATATATATATATTTTTTTTTTCTTCTCACAATTGCGAGCTAACATCTTGCAATTCTGATTTTTCTCTTGCAGTCCTGAGAAAATAATTCAGAATTGCAAGACATTAACCCCCATTTCACAGCATAGCATTTTGGTTGCAACTGGGTAATTCAATTAATATTTAAAGGGGTCATATGATGTTGCTAAAAAGAACATTATTTTGTGTATTTGGTGTAATGCAATGTGTTTATGTGGTTTAAGGTTAAAAAACACATTTTCCACATACATTATTGTTGCTACTCTGTGCCCTGCCTTTCTGAAACGCTGCGATTTTTACAAAGCTCATTGTTCTGAGAAGCGAGGTGTGCTCTGATTGGCCAGCTATCCAGTATTGTGATGCCGTGTCCTGGCGTGACGACACAAAAACAATAAAACCCATTATAAACTAGGCATTTGTTGCATCCAGTGGGGACATAATTACTGATTATAATGACTTATACTGTCTTTTTACGCGTCGCGCTTATGACTACCATGTCTGCATTTGTGATCGGAGAAACAACAAACAACAAGCGCTACTCTACACAGCTCAAAACTTGCGTTTGAATCGTCAGTAGCAAATTCTTTAAATAAGAAAACATACTTACAGGCTGTGAGTCAGAAGCGCCAGACTGTCCTTGCAAAGATGGAATTGCTCCACTTTATAGAAACAGTCTTTGAGCAGCTGGCAGCTACTCGGTTCAGGAAACAGTCCTCTGTAAAATGCACTGCACACACTCTAATATTTGGGTTGAACTGTTCTGGAACAGTGTTGTACATACAACTTAACCACTGATTTCTAGTTGTGTCCTCTTTTGGAAACCCAAACAAAGCAGTTTCGCTTTCACAACAAAACACAGCGTCTCCAGGACACGGCGCCGGCGGCAGCAACAACACTACAGCGAGAATAAAAATCACGCCCTCTTTCTTTGCGTATACATTTGGGCAGGGTTATGCAAATCTTCCCACACCGTGACGTAGATGTGGGGGCATGTTTGAATGAGCCGTTTTAGGTGGACGAGTCTTAACTTTGATAAAGAACATCTCTTTGGGTTTGAGACTTTAGTCTTTGCAACTTCAGGGATCTTATCTATGCACGAACAGCTTGTATCACTCCAAAGAGAGAGGAAAACTTGAAATCGCATCATATGACCCCTTTAAATATTTAATAAAAACGCTTTAGGATTTACACCATATGTTTTTTAAAGACTTTATCCAAAACATGACATGCCGTTTACTTGGATTAAACTATTACGAAAAGTTATTAGCCATTTCAGTTACAAATACAGACCGCAACCAAAATAAAACATTTTTGAAATGTTGTTAATTGTTTTTCCAAACCAAGTGTGAACTCGAAACTGCTGCTAGTCAGAACAAAACTCATTTTTCATGTTGACTGGATTTTGAACCAATGATATTTCACTGTGGTCAAAAAAACACAAACTAATCCATGGACAAAATGTCCCGACACTCGTCACAGCTGTACAGCACAAAAACTGCAAGTAGATTGAGTTACGCCTGCAGGACACTGTGTTCATTTACCATGAGAACATGCTTCAGATCAGCACATTAATCACAAATACTGCATATTTTTAGACAACATGTCAAAACACATCAGTGCAATTTGGACTTGTCAAGCTTTCATATTAAATAATACAGAAGTTAAAAAGAAAGACATCTAAGCATGTTATTTTAGATGTTGGCAAGGATTTCCGTTCTGTTCTTCATGTTGGACTCAATCCAACAGTCTGGATGGTTCAGCAAGACATTTAATTTTTTTTAGACACTTTGTAATGTTTTACACGGAGGTGAAAGTAGCTATGGATCCTTGATGATAATCTGTGACTCTGGAATGGAATGTTTTCTAGTGATGAATGATGAAGATAATTATAGGGCTGAACTCACGAATACACAATGCATTTAACAGAACATGACTTGACGGCTAATTATATATAACATGTTTTTCTCTCTATAGATTTTTAACCTGTTCATATGATGATTTTTTTTTCTCCACTCATTTAAAATCACATATATCTGACAGCAATGATATTAAATTGACACTTTTCACCTACTTAACAAGAAAAAACAAAACAAAAAAACTATCTCAAAATCGCCTCGAGAGAGCTCAACATCTCAAAATGTGCTCAGGTTTGCTAAGATACCAATTAAAGTCAGATATCTCCATATAAACTCTAAAATTTCTCATCAAATGATCTGAACTGATCTTCACATTCATTTTATTGCTTAATAATTTTGACGGGACTACTGATTCATTTCCATTTTTATTAGTGCATTTGAGACCAAGTTGTACAAAAAAAAATATTCAAAATAACTGTTTTCAATGTGAATATATCTTTCAGCATCATTACTTCAGTCTTCAGTGTTACATGATCCTTCAGAAATATTCTAATATGCTGATTTTTGTTAAAGTTTTATTCAGCAAGGATGCATAAAACTGGTCAGAAGTGACAGTAAAGATATTAATAATGTTACAAAAGATTTTGATTTCAAACAATTGCTGTTCTTTGTAATTTTCTATTCATCAAAGATTCCTGAAAAATAATATGTTTCCAAATGGTTTCCACAAAAATATATTGGGCAGCACAACTGTTTTAGACATTGATAATAATCAGAAATGTTTCTTGAGCAGCAAATCAGCATATTAGAATGATTTCTGAAGGATCATGTGAAATCTGAAGACTGGAGTAATGATGCTGAAAATACAGCTTTGATCACAGAAATAAATTACATTTTAACATGCATTTAATTTTAAATACATGTATTTTTTACATGCAATTTTTACTGTATTTTTGATCAAATAAATGAAGCCTTGAGGAGCATACGAGACTTTCAAATGCATTAAAAATCTTAATTATTCCTTTTTTTGACAGGTAATGACAGGCGTATCAATTATAGAGTCACCTCATCTCAAGCTGTTAAACCAAAAGGCAAATAAAATCACAGCCGGCACTAGTGAGCTGTGACACACGTGTGTTCAAGTGGTTAAATCTGACCAACAACCACATGACCAGCGGCCTGTTTTGACTGTGGCCTTGCTTTGATACCTGCGTCATTGTTACATTTCAAAGACACATCGTTTGAGCTTGTGTTCCATTTAGCAGCAACATATTTACACTCGCATCCTCTCTAGTGTCCAGGACACCTTACAAATCACACACGCTGCGACATGTTTGCACGGTGCTGGGATTTACAGCCGTGGCAGATGAAAGAGTGTTTATAAAGCGCAAAGTTCTGGCTCTGAAATCTGATCGCAGGAGACACGTTTGTTGTAAAATATCTCCACCTGTGACCGCACGTCAGCTTAATCCTATGTTAATGAGCCAAGACTACATAGCTTAGAAAGGAATACTAGTGCACTTCTTACTGCCCAGTGTACTTATGACTAAAAGTAGTATGCATACAGTGCCCTCCACTAATATTGGCACCCTTGGTAAATATGAGCAAAGGTGGCTGTGAAAATAAATCTGCATTGTTTATCTTCTTGATCTTTCATTCAAAAGAAATCACAAAATTCTAACATATCACTTCAGTAAAACAACTGAAAGTGCATCTGAACAAGATGTTCAGGACCTCCGGCAGAAAAACAGGCCCACAACATTAAAGATCCAGCAGTATATTTAACCGTGGACATGGGGTACGTTTTTATCCCTGTTTGTACTAAACTCATCTTGAGTGTTTGCTGCTAAAAAGCTCATTTTTTAGTTTCATCTGACCATAGAAGCCAGTCCCATTTGAAGTTCCAGTCGTGTCTGATAACTGAATATACTGGAGTTTGTTTTTGGATGAGCGAGGAGAATTTTTCTTGAAACCCTCCCAAACAACATGTGCTGATGTAGGGGATGTCTGATATATATGTTTTTAGGCTTTCTGACCCCAAGACTCAACTAATCTCTACAATTCTCCAGCTGTGGTCCTTGGAGAGTGTTTGGCCACTCAAACTCTCCTTTTCACCGTGCATTAGGACGATATTGACACACATCCTCTTCCAGGCAGATTTGTAACATCTTCAGTTGATTAGAAATTCTTAATTATTGCCCTGATGGTGGAAATGGGGATTTTCAATGCTTTAGCTTTTGTCTTACAGCAACTTTCTATTTTGTGAAGCTCAACAATCTTGTTCTGCACATCAGAACTATATTGTTTGGTTTTACTCCTTGTGATTTGGCCTTTGTTTTCTTTATATTTACAATCCTTTGGAACAGGAAGTCATAGCTGGACAATTTCATGCTCCTAGTCACCCTGGTGTGCTAAAAAAAAAAAAAAAAAAAAAAAAAAAAAATGTAAATATGATATTTTATTCACAAGAATTTCCAGGGGTGCCAATAATTGTGGCCAACATGCATTGGAGAAAAACATTTATTTTATCATGAGATTTTCTCCCCACTTTAAATTATTTTGCTTTAGTGATAGGTTAGAATTTTGTGAATTTTTTAATGAAAGATCAAAAGGATAAACAATGCAGATTTATTTTCACAGCCGCCTTTGCTTAGATTTACCAAGGGTGCCAATATTAGTGGAGGGCTCTGTAATATGCTATATTGGGTATACAGTACATTATAATAACGTTTCATATAGTTTACAGGAACTAATACTTCTACGGTATTTATTAATCTTTGTTACAGTTTTTCACATGCATTTGGATAAGTGCATATATGCACTTCTGTCTGTTGCATTCAATGCATAATTTATCAGTTCATGCATTCCCTGGAAATCAAGCCCATGACTTGGATGTTGCAAGCATAAAATATTTACTCAGAAATTGCTACTAAATTTCACAGACAGTTATAAAGAAAGGGCAAGTAACACATCGAATTAAATGTGAAGATTTGAAGTAGAAAGACTGAAATAGTATTTACTTGTAAAAACAGTTTGAGTTGCAGGAATGCTTTTATTGTTAATCTTTACCAATGCATTTATAAAATCAGAAGTCATATCTGTTTACATTACTTATTAGACTGAGAACTATTACGAATAAACAATTAACCATTTTATAACTAACAAAGGAATGTACTCACCCTCAGGCCATCTAAGATGTTTGTTTCATCATATGAACGGATCTGGAGAAATGTAGCTTTGCATCACTTACTCAGCAATGGATGCTCTGCAGTGAATGGGTGCCGTCAGAATGAGTCAAAACAGCTGATAAAAACATCACAATAATCCACACCACTCCAGTCCATCAGTCTTGAGAAGCCAAAAACTGCATGTTTATAAGAAACAAATCCATAATTAAGGCGTTTTTAATTTCAAATCATTGCTTCCGACTAAAACACAAGTCCATAATCCATAATAACGCTTCCTCCAGTGAAAAAGATCATTTTCTGTCGTCTCCCACATCAAAATCCACCAAAATATTTGTTTAGAGCTGTTTTGGCTTGTAAGCGGTGCTTAATCTGCACAGATTTCTTTCCTGATTCAGACCAGACCACTTTTTCACTGGAGGAAGCTTATTATGGATTATGGACTTGTATATTAGCTGGAAGCAACTGTTTGAAGTTAAAAACTTACTGATAGATTTGTTTCTTACAAACACAGAACTTCTGGCTTCTCAAGATGTTAATTGATGGACTTACTTGTGTCATTCTGACGGCACCCATTCACTGCAGAGGATCCATTGGTGAGCAAGTGATGCAAGGACACATTTCTTCAAATCTGATGAAGAAACAAAGTCATCCACATCTTGGATGACCTGAAGTTGAGTACATTTTCATCAGATTTTATTTTTTAGAGCAAAATAGGTATGATAATAATCTATATTACTTCACAGATGAAGTGCAATCATAATGTAGCTGTTATTTTATACAGTCAATAAGCCTCTTCAAGTGAGCGACACAACCAGACTAGAGCCCCGTGGTGGTTTCAGTGCAGCTGTTTACACACCGTAAGCATGTGAGCTGGTCTGGTCTCATTATAGTCACAGTCTCCATGCGAGCAAAGAACATTTCCAGCCTCCTGCTCATTAATGTCCACAGTAACAGGTGGCTCTGATTAAGATCGGCACACATTCACACACTGAAGCAGAGCTTATCACTCACTGCATTTAACACACACTTCACTGCACAAATAGCTTGTCAAAAACACCAACTTTTGCAACTTTTCAACCGCAGTTTGACCCGACGGTACAGTCAGGTTTAATGGTTAAACATTCGCTGAGATCTATAAATCATTCTAACGTTATTCAGGCACAAGAACTTATTACAGTATAAAAATAAAACTGAGCAGTTGATGTTGAACTTACAGTATATGCTGTGGAAACACCAAAATATGAAAAGGTTTTAGGGATAGGTTCAAAAGTTTTCAAAAAGGTCATAAGATTTTAATTTATTTTTAAAAGTATTCTCTTCTGCTTTATTTAAAACATGCTTTATTTATAAATAAATAAATAAATAAAAACCAGAAATATTATAAATTATTATTACAATTAAAAATAATTATTTTTCTTTTTGTAGTTTATTCCTGTGATGCAAAGCTGAATTTTCAGCATCATTACTTCAGACTTCAAGGTTTTAATTTGAAGTATAAACTTCTGTTGTGCACTAAGTTGGCAAAGAAAGTGTGTGTGGGGGTAATTTTCTTTTGATTAAAAGAAACAGAAAAAAATAGGGCCCTATTTTTTAAGTTCTTTTTTAATTAAATTTAATAAGACATGCTACTGATAACTAATTAAATTAAACAATTAAAATATGTATTTTGAAGTGCAGCTCATCTTATTAATGAAGTGTTTCACTTGCTAGCAGTAAACCGGTTATCTCACCTTAGGCTATCTTAGGAATGGAAAATTTTATATTTTATTTGTAAACATCATACTTTTTTCTCTTATTTAATTAGTCATAAAACTAGTGAGCTAAGCCAGTAGTAGTATTGACAGCGTCGTGTAAACATGACTGAAGATGTAAAAAGGGGACGAACAGACAAACCGATTCAATAGAGAGTCATTTACGCTGGAACCGCTCCGATTGATTCAAACTCATGACTTCGATCATTCAGTGATTCACTAGCAAAACCCAGATCAAAAGAGCCATTCATTTTTCGAATTCCGACATAGCTTGTAATGGTTTTAAAGAGCACGTATAGTGATGGATGAAACTTTGGAGCGTGGATTGCGAATCTTTTGATTCAGATCATAACTTGGGAGCAGGTTCGTGAGTCATTTCGCGAATTGAACGATTCTCGATCCCTGAAGTCACGATTAAAAATGATGATTCGCGATCTGCGTTTCGAAATTCCATCTAAATAATGATTCGCGAATCATCATTTTTAATCATGATTTCGGGGCGCGGATCGCGAGTCATTTGATTCAGATCATTACTTTGGAGCGCGTATCGCAAACCTTTAAAACAGAAAGAAAAGTCACTTACAAAATGAGATTGGATGAACATTAAAAAAGATCTGACCAAAATGTCTCCGTGTGGATTCATTTGCCAAAAAAGTGAATGAATCTTTCTCAGAAGAGTGACAAAAACAGCAACTCACTTTAATGTCTAAAATTTAAATGAAAATGAAAACAGCCACATGTATGAGTCATGGGTATATATGCTGTTAAAAAAAAAAAAAAAAAAAAGCTTTGTGGGTCACATCTCATCTCTCAAGCATCGCTGATCTGAATTCATGATTTCGTGCTTTAGTGTCTTTCTTGTACACGACTAGTTTCAAGTTAAACTGAGAGGATCAGAACAAAGCGCCATTGGCAAAACTGCAGATAGCGTCAAGTAGAAATGCTTTGATCGCCTAAAAGCATGTGTACAAGATTGCTAGATAGCCGGAAAACATCTACATCACATGAGAGACACGGTCGTGCAACAACAGATCAGCATTTCCTATACTGCAGCCTACCATAAACTACCACAGCAGTACCTATAGTACTATGGTAAAACCATCTGAAACAACCACTAGATTTGACATTTCAAATCTGCAATTAAAATGCAAATTCAGTGTCAAGTGATGATAAATGACAGGCCAAAAGCATTACAGGATATCCATGTCAGTCTTAATACTCGTCCCATGTTCAACAGCAGGAAACTTGTCCTCAGGATCTTGTTTTGTGAAAACACTCCTACAGCCAATCGAAACCCGAAGATGTTTGACAATCTGATGGGGAAATTTCCTCAATGTACCGAAATGTCAATCATCTTTAAAGCCGCAAACGATATTTTACTCATTTGGTGCATAAAATGATTTCACTGGCGTCGGCCACAAACTCTGCGTCTGCTTTGCGCTCATCTGAATTCAACACAAGTTTCTAGTGCGGTTCGTTCATTATGCATGAAGATGATAAATTACAGACCTTGGACTAAATCAGAGGCAACAGCGCCGCTAATTACCTTTGTTTGAAAAGAAAATCACACCGCCAAATTAGCCTGGTGTGTTTATATTCATAATAAGTTCATTTAAGACATAGACTCACAGCGTAATACCACTTCTGGGTGTCGATTTTACAGCGCTAGAAAGAAAATAATATAAAAAAATAAATAAATAAATGGAAGAAATGAAGACTGAATTACAAATGAAAACAGGAGTTTGATACTCTGTTCTATGTTGGTTCAATGTGTCATTTGGCCAAAAATCACTGGTATGTTTCAAAACCTAGTGACAAAATCCAAAACATCTTTCTAATGGATATTAGATGAATCTAATGACGCGATGCACTTAAGGAATAGTTTACCTAAAAGTGAAAACCTGCTGATAATGCACTCACCCTCAGGCTCAAGATGTAGATGAGTTTGTTGCTTCATCAGATTTGGAGAAATGTAGCATTGCATCAGTGTCTCAGCAATGGATGCTCTGCAGTGAATGGGTGCCGTCAGAATGAGAGTCCAAACAGCTGATAAAAACATCACAATAATCCACTCCACTCCAGTCCATCAGTTAACATCTGGAGAAGACAAAAGCTGTGTGTTTGTAAGAAACAAATCCATTAAGACTGTTCTCCAGAGAAAAAAATGGTCTGGTCTGAATCAGGAGAGAAATCTGCACAGATCAAGCACCGTTTACAAACTAAAACAGCTCTAAACTAATTTGTGAGAAGAGAAGGACATTTTGATGAATAAGCTCGTCTCATGCTGAACCTCCATGTAAATAAAAGCATGAGACAATGATGATAATCTTCAGGTCATTCTTAGGAAACATATGACGATTAACAGGACACTGAACTTAGTTACACTGATATATAAATACACACTACTATTCAAAAAGTGTGTTTTTAATTAATTATTATTTTTTTTTTTTAATTAAAACTTTTATTAAGCAAGGATGCATTCAATTGATCAAAAGAGACAGAAAAGACTCTTATAATGTTACAAAGTATTTCTATTCATCAAAGAATCCTGAAAAATAAAATGTATCAGTTTCCACAAAAATTTTCAACATTGATCATATTCAGAAATGTTTGTTGAGCAGCAAATTGGCATATTAGAATGATTTCTGAAGGATCATGTGCCACTTAAGACTGGAGTAATGATGCTGAAAATTCAGCTTTGATAGAAAATAGCATAGAAAACAGCTATTGTAATACTATTTTACAATTTTATTGTATTTTTGATCATATAAATGCAGCCTCAACAACATCTGATAAACTTTTAAATGTTAGTGTATATACATAGATAATTTCATTTTCATTGGAATATCACCCAAATTTGATTGAATTAGTTCTACAGAAATCAAATCAACTTTTTTGATTTTTTTTCTTCACTCCCCGTTTAACCTCTTTATGGCAACTTAAGTCATTTACCACCCTGCCACTTTGGTCTTGAGGTGAGACAAATTATTCTGATTATTGTAATTTCAATGGCAATTTTTATTCCACTACAACGATAAAACAGAAACGTCTCTGAGCAGAACTGACTCACAACACAACAATCTTCATACATGCCATCATCTCTCATTAGTCGTGTGAAATTAACTGTCAAAGTTTTGCCTTCAAGGCAAGTTCTGAAATGTTCACATGTGAGTTTTTTAAAGATAGCATCAAATAACCGGCATCACAGGCAGACAGCTTCACTAACAGAAAAGCAGCAGAACCTTATGGCTCTGTGTAAATATTAAAAAGTATGAATATGGTAATCAACCAATACCGTGGTATAAGAACAGGCCAGGATCCCAAACAAGACATGTTCCTGAATCGACATCCTTGTTGGTCTTTAAGACAGTGTTATTTTAGCATTATTGATATAATTACAGTTTTTGGTAACATTTTGAATTATTTGAATTTTGAATGTATTTTAATTATTTAATTAGTAATTTTTTACATTTTAATAGTTTTTCCCCCCCATTTTTATTTAATTATTTTTTTTTAAAAGCTTTTATTCATTTTTCTTATTTGGTTTAGTTTATATAGTTTTAGTATGTAAAGTTAAACTGGAGAAGTTGCTTTGGTAATAGATGAAATAAAATAAGCTTATGTTTTTTTTATATTTTATTTCAGTAACTTTTATCTCAACAAAAATGTTTTTTTTTTTTTTTATTATTTATTTTATTTAAAGTTTAAGTTTTCTTTCAGCCAAAGCGTCTGCAAGAAAAGTCAGAATGCTGAATGTTTCTCTCACAATTCAGACTTTTATCCCCTCGTAGATTTAAGGGAAAAAGTCAGGATTGCAACAAAAAAGCCTGAATTATTTGCACGATAAAAAGTTGCAATTCCCTTTTTCATTATTTTATTCTGTGGCAGAAATGGCTTTCATACAACTCTCATCTGAACAGCCATGAAAACACAAAGTTACAAAGTAACTTTATTAACCTTTGCAAAAATGCACACAATCTACTTTGAAACTTCCAGATTTTTTTCAGCTAAACTGACATCCTCGTGAACATCTATAAATCAGAAGAGTCAAGCATCAAGGAGTTTCTCTGTGTCGTTTGAAGTCTAACCCTCTGTCTAACTGCTGGAGATTCACTTCAAACTGACAAGCAAACAAACCACGATGCATGACTGGAATGACTGCTCACAAGCTTATGGAAGGAGCAAAACAAACAGGTTTTTACATGTTCTGAAGAATATTTAATGTTTGTACATGCAAATGATGCCAACACGTCACATGCACCGAGGATTCATAATGTAGTTATTTAATGAAAATGCCATTATGAATATTGTTGGCTCTTTGATGAATTGCTTTTGTTTAGTGTCTTCTAAAAAGACAGTGCTGAAAGACTACGACTTTAACACGCTGGTGCTGTTCAGTCATTTTTGACAGAAAAATTCTGTTCTTTTTTTTTGTTTTGGTTTTGTTTTTAATTGGAATGGCACAAAACTTGTTAAAGGTTTTGGCAATTGTTACATGAACACAAAAATTGTGAACATGATCCAAAAAGATTAAATGGTCCTGAAAAAAATAGTCACACTTTTACTGTATAGGTTAAAAATGACTGCATTGGAAACAAATGGGAAGCAAATTTTATATAGTGGAAACATGCGCCCAAACAAAACAAAATTATTATTATTTTTTTTTACATGCAATTTTTTTGTAACATTTTTAATTTGTGCTCCAAAACATTCCAGATTTATGACAGTTTAAGTTGGAAATTTCATTCTCAGGTCTATGCTCATAAAGTGGTTAACAGGTGATAAATGGATCATAACTATTCCATAAATACAATTTAGTACCCTAAAATCCCCTAAAAATATATGAAGTAAAAAACATTATTGAACTTAAATGTAGTACATTCATTTAATTGAAATAAAGAAAAAAAAGGTCATTTTTGACCACCAAGCAAGCAGAACCAAAGGGTTAATACTTTGGTGTTAGAGATTTGATCACACATCAAAAACATTAAGCAATAGTATTGCAATAAGCAATTTCTCAATATTTAGATTTTTTTTGCAACCTCGGATTCCAGATTTTCAAATAGTTGTATTTCAGCCAAATATTTTCCTATTCAGGTTATGTATAAATCTCAATTTTGAAAAATTGACACTTAACACTGGTTTTGTCGTCCAGGGTCACATAATATTAAATGCTTCTATGCAATGTCCTCATTCTTAGCGTTCTTCTGCACAACAATTATTTCATTGAAAAAGACAAATGCATCACCCCCTTCTTTGGCTGAATAAGTCTCATACATGATCATGCACACACACACATGCATGCATGTCAGTCACGCGTAAAGATGCATGAAGCATCAGTGCAGCCCCAGACTTCCCACTACTATGGCAGGCAGACAGGGTCAAAAGTTTTTAAACAGAACACGTGAAATTTGACAGTGTCAACACGCACTGTTTTTATGCGTTAGGGTGACAACACACGTAATAGTACATAATGGTACACTGAGGGATGATGCATCAGAGATGGGCACTCGAGTCGCATTTTTATAGACTTCAGACTTGACTCAGACCTTTTTTTTTTTTTTACAAAGCAGATCATACATCATATATTTTGTCTAAAGCCTATAAAACAGCTTTGTAAATAGGAAGATTTCAATACATGAGGATTCTGAATGGGATTTTTTAGCGAGCCATTAAATGACTTGAGACTCGACTCGGACTCGTGAACATCTCTGGTATATTGTGTGTGATGTCAGTCTTGTGCCATTATTTGTCATTTCTTTTTTTAGTTGTTTAGTTCAAGGTTCTATCTCAGGCAGAAAGGTCTTATTTTTACGTTGTAACATTATTTAATTTACTCTAGAACAGTAGATATGGGAGATAAAGCAATGTCTTGGTGAACCTAAAGAAAAGATTAAATTGAAAGTGTGCACATTGAGAAACATGTTCAAATTCATTGTGTTAATATGGTAAAACTGTGCGTCTTTACACATACTAAAGAAACACGGTGAAACCTTAACTTGGCCAGAACGTGCTTGTCTACACATATAGAAGCAGCGTGTTCAAAATCGCTATGTTAACGCAGACGTAATTTCACACATTCTGTTTAAGGACTTTTGGCCCCTTCTGCCTTCCATACACTACAAACATGTTTATCTTAGGTGAACAAGCCTCGTGTAACCTCATCCCGGACGGCTTCATTTACACATCACAGGCCGTCCTCATCCTTCATCTGTATCTGACCCTGGAACAGAGTCACGCCGCTCGTTTATCTCCATACAAAAGCAGTTAATGAGCGACTGCATTTCAGGGACAGAAAAAGTTATTCTACAGTGACCTCGAAAACCGTGCAAGGACTTTCCTCTAATAAATATGAAAAACGTACTGAGGAATTGGTTAAAGGTGAAGTGTGTGATGTGTTTGATGTTAAAACACTTTAATCTTTACTTCTCGTTTGAAGAGAAAGTCTGACTAGCCTGACAAAGCAACTTTGGCTCAAGCAATGCTGTGGTTTATCTGAAAAATAATTTAGTTTGATGATGCTAGTTGCACATACATTACACACTTCACCTTTAAAACATGAGTACTGCGCAAAAATATTACTAAATTAAATAAAACTAGCCAAATACACAATAAAAAGTTTTTACATTTAATCAAATTTTAGTAAAAAAAAAAAAGATTTTTAGTTGAAAAATCTGGGTCATCTTTTTTGTTTTATGTTGACCCTAATTGGTTTCCATGCAATATGCCAAACATTGACAATAAAAAATAAAATAAAATAAAAAAAAAAAGAGAGAGAGAGAGAGAAAAACCTCTATGGTAGCTTGTCAGAAAAATAAAATAAAATAAAGAAAATATTTAAAGTAACAAATAAAATATTTATTAGCACAAAAACAATTCAGTTAACATTTAATAACAAAAATGTTTTTATTTAAAATAAACTTTAAATTTAGTGGTAACACTTTACAATAAGGTTCATTAGTTAACATTAACTAATAATAAACTGCACTTATACAGCGTTTATTAATCTTTGTTAATGTTAATTTCAACATTTACTAATACATTATTAAATTCTTGTTAACATTAGTTAATGCACTGTGAACTAACATGATATAACAATGAACATCTGTATTTTTATTAACTAACGTTAGCGAAGATTAGTAAATACAGTGACAAATGTATTGCTCATGGTTAGTTCATGTTAGTTAATACATTAACTAATGTTTAACTAATGAACCTTATTGTAAGTGTTACCAATTTAGTTGAACTAAAACTTAAATATATATAGGCATCTACAGTACATATCAAAATACTACTAAAAATGACAAACTCAAAATTTGTAAAACTTTAAAATGATTTAATAGTATCTCAATAATACTAAAATAACACTAAAATAACTACTACTTGCAAACTGAAGTGGAAATAACTACACCCAAGTATAAATAGTATCACATCATTTGTACTTAGTGTAAAAAGTATTTATTGCTATTTGTATTTGGGGTAAATAGCTTTTGCTTTATTGTGTTAAATTGGTTAAATGAGTTTATCACACTTATTTTCAGTGCTGTAGCAACTGAGATACAAAAAAAACGAGAAAAAAAATTAAATTTCACAGATTTTTTTTTTTTTTTTTTTACTGTGAAACTCAAACTGATGAAGAAACAGTGAATTCTCCCCGGACGATTCAGAAGACGGTCTTTAATCTTGAGTAAACTTTGTGTCTTAACTTCGTGTTTTCTCTTGTCTTTAATATTTAATTTTTGACAAGCTACAATAAAAAAAAAATATTTTTTTTTTTCAAAGTGTTTATTTCTTGTGAATTGCATGGGAACCAATGAGGGTCGATAACATCATCGATGTAATCAAAATCTGTACAGCCTTTCCAAAACACATCCGTGTCTCCAAACTCGGTATGCACATTCAAGACCCTAAATGAAAAACAGCCACAACATCTCAAGAAATCAAATGTTTAACCAGCGTTTCACACGGTTTAAAAATCGACAACACAATAAGCCAAATGTTTCTCAATGCTGAATCTAGTATAATGAAACCTGTTGCTTGAAATGACTGAACTTCATCAGCAAGCTGTTGACAGACTGAACGTCCATTAGAGTCGAGTTTCATGATAAAATGCCTTCAAAGACTGCGTTGAGTGAAGAATAAGACTTTAACAAAGACAAACGATCATCGCATTTTACACTTACATTACATTTCACTGCCGGCAAAAGTGAAGTAATGAGTGTAAAGTGTAAATGGCATTCAAAACACATCAGCATGTAATAGAGTGAATGTACAAGCATTCGGTTAGAATAACACACAAATATATTTTAGTAATGAAGTACATGATTAATTCAGAAGCTTGGCAGCTCGTGTGGTTTCAACACACCTCAGATTCTGCAAATGCCATTTTTAATCCAATGTCATTGTTGTGGGTCGATGTGCAAAACTGGTTTTCGCGGCTCTCGCCAACATTCCTCGTCCACCGGCCAACATGTAAATCCTGCGTTAGCAGAGAAACAACAACATGAGCGTTTGGTTGTTCTGCTTTCAAAGGCAAAACACTCTGGTAATGCAAACCACCATCTGCCAAAATACTGACTTTCCTTCATCTCAAACCAGATCCTTAAATAATTCTCACATACTGACACAGAATCACATTATAAAAGCATGAGCCTGCAGATCCATACTTTCGATTTTCAGCATTAAATATGGATCACTTTGCAGGTCGTTCTGGCCAAAAACTACATCAAGAGAAGGTTTACTCTTAACTGTCGATAAGCGCTAGCTCAAGTAACCTTGTAAACTCGTACAAGTGCAGGTCAAGATGATCAGCGAGTTCAGAAGATCTCGTTGGGTCATCAAGGTCTGACAAAA